>NC_072731.1:162987073-163287073 GCF_026930045.1 Uloborus diversus | reverse complement strand
TTGCCAATTCCATAGCAATCATGGGCAGAGAATGCAAAGTATTATCATCAGAATGAAATGCAAGCAGCCACTGCATGGTGATTAGCAGGAAATCAATTAGAGGTCTTAAAAACCTTTCACATTGTGGAAATAATAATAGTGAAAGTTACAAAAAAAAGTATTTAATGCATATTTCAAATGATTTTCAGCCAACAGTGGAGAAGGGTGTAATCAGTGCCGAATTTAAGGGAGGGCAGGCGGGGCTACTGCCCCGGGGCCTCCACAACAAAGGAGCCCCCACAATAAAATTTTTACAAATTATTCTAACTTTCACGGGTCGAAAATAATATATTAAAATATTCGGATATATATCAAAGTATCGGATATTTTCGAAAATATGATGATCTTTTCGAACCCTGGTCAGGGGCCTCCACTCCTTCGCTGCCCCAGGGCCTCCACACTTCTAAATCCGGCCCTGGGTGTAATACCTAACAAAAATAATTGTAGCTACTGCTTTTAAATATGTAATGCACAAACCACTGAGGCAACTTGAAATTTCGACTATGCAACTTGAATACTCTAGAATGCATTGGAGTCTATAATAATTGTTAACATATCAGAGAGAATAGGGATCTTTCATCAAACAATATTCTACTTCCTTGTGAATCTCATCAGATTATAATTAAAACATTGAGCTACATAAAAGGATAAGTATTTGTTTATTTCTTTTTGCTATGTACTAAAGTTATGATCAGGGATGCCCTAAGCTAAAATTTTTAGACGAGGGGAAGTTCTTGATTTGCCAAATGAAATTCCAATTTCATCGAATGATCAGGCCCGTCATTTGGGGGGGGGGGGGGTGGAGGCTGAATTGTCTCCCCTAACAAAATATTGAAAACTCATTCTTTTTGCATGTATGTTAACGTGATTTTTGATATTTTCCGATAAGTTTTGGGTGGACACCCTTTGCCGATAGGATAAATTTGAGATGATAGTCTAGCGAGTGACAAAATACAAGCAGTTACATATATCATATACACTACCTATTAAAAAGGAATATTAAGTATCAGTAAAAATCAATTGAAAAAAGTTGAAACCTAAATGTTGCAATATTGTCTCTGAACATGAGGAAATTTTGCAACTTGAAGAAAATTTTTGGTATGTCACACCTCCTGTGACCTGTCATCAGGGTTGCCTGGTTATGATGCGATAGCAGTATCAATTTTATTAAGTGTGCATGCAAAATGGAGTCCTTTTGTGCATACTGCAGTTATAAGTTTTGAAATATCAGTGTATGATCAACTTTCAAAAATTCTGGCAGGCCCATATTAATGGAAGTCAAGTGAGGAAAAAACTAAATATTGTTCATTTTCATAAATTTGCCGAAATCACTGTTTGACGAAAAATTGTTGATGAAAGCAAAACATAGAGATGATCGTAATTTAAAAAAAAAAATTCTTGACGTTTTCGTCACACTAAGTGATCGCAACGATCGGCCATTTTGGATTGCCAGCTGGGAATGTTCAAGAACTTTCCATATGTGGGCGTGTATGATTAAAGAGATTGCACTGAACATGGAATATAAACAACATAAATAGAACTTATAAAACAAACCAAGTTGCATCATTTGTCATCATTACACTGACCATCATCATATCAAATCATGAATTTTAACGAAATACATTTCTTACAATTGAATGTTGCATAATAGAAAAACTGGTAATATACCTTCTCATTATTTTTTCTTCTTGTGATAAGTGATCCAGCCTCTGCCGTTTCCTGGGCCGATTTTGTGTCACTTCACTTGTATCACTTTCTGCCTCACTTGTTAAAATTTGGGAACCATCACCATCGATAAACATAGGCAAGTAGGGCGATGTTACGAGAATATCATCTTTCTGATAAGTTCCAAAAATGTCTTGTATACTGATGTTGAATTTTGGTAAAATATTACCGGAGATATGCTGTACTTTCTTTAATTGAGGCATCCTTGTAAATATTCAAGGAGTTTGACACCTAATATCATCTAACCCAGAAGACAGGGCTACCACACACGCACGCCACGAAAGAAAACAAACCTTAGAATGGCCGAATTTCGTACTGCGTGGCGTCATCTGATTGGCTAATGAAATATCCAGTTGAAGTTTCGTCATCCTGCCAACGTACGCGAAAACACGCTGCAGAAAAATAACAAAAGGAATTTAATGACGCGTTTCAGGTTTTCCCCCCAATCTTTTTTTTTTTTTAGTAACAGTTGATTGTCGGTGCAGTTCTTATCAAACACCGCAGGTAAAGAAAGCGGAACTTTCTCTCTTTCATTTTAAAGTGAAAATAAATTGAAAACGCCAAACAGCCGTCCTTTACGAAAAAGATTTATTATTACTTTTTTTTATCTTCAGAACTTAAATTTCAGTTCAATGATCGAAATTTCGGAATAGGGCAATGCTCTTTATTTAGGGTACGCTTGATCAAGATTGGAAAGTTTTGAAAACATGTTCTGTGTTCTGAAAAAGTTAAAGGAATTAAAATTAAAAATTAAAACAAAATTAATCTGTTTCTGACAAATTTAAAATTTCGCAATCAAGGGTGTTGCAGTCAGGTGATTACTTTGTATTTGAAAAGTTATAATATTGCTTGAGCCGTCTTTGACCCCCTCCCCCCCCTCCCATTAAGAAAAACTAATGGTTTATATATATATATATATATATATATATATATATATATATATATATATATATATATATATATATATATATATATATATATATATATATAAGTGAACGTGTTTTTTTCCTGTTTTTCGATTACATTTGTATTGAGTTTTCGCACCTTGCCTCGTTCCTCCCCCCTGTAAAAATTCGTTAATGCCATATTACCATAAAGCAATCATCAAAAAATAAATTATTATGTTGTAAGAAATGTGCGCAGTTGTAATATTAAAGAATAAAAGATAGTTTAAAATACTGTAATCTCTCTATATATATTTTTTAAAAAGTAACGTCGAAAAAATTGTGAAAGGATGTCTTTGGCGGCCTGCGTCCAGGTATCTACAGCCTTGAAATTTTGTACAAAATTATTTTCAGCCCCGGGGGTTTGCACCTGTTTTAAAATTTCGAATTAGTTTTTTTTTTCCGTACTTAGTTTTTAAGCTAAAATCTCACGTGAATTGCTTTTCAAGAGAGGAAAGATTACCCACACCCCTTAACATTCTATGTCGTTCGAAAGAGATTTTTTTTTTTTTTCTGTTTCAAATAAAGCTTGTTCCAATTTTCTCAATTAATTAGAACAGCAGATATAAGGATTTGTATTTTAGCGAAAATTCCTAGGCTCAACTTTTTTTAAATGACGACACAGTTCTTGAAAAAGCACAGGAGATTTATTTACAGCTATGTACAGAAAATGTAGTTACAACTGCTAAATCAACCATAGCAATTAGACAAATATCAATTAACACCGTAAACTCAACGGTCACACACGTATTTACATCCAAATACGCGAAAACACAGTGCGAAGGCTCGAAGGCACAACGGCTCCGACAGTTTAAAAAAAGCAAAACTAAAACTTTATCACGCGCGGAGGCTATTTATAAATCCTAGCAAGGGCGTTTATAAGGAAGGGGCTAAGGGGGCCTGGGCCCCCCTCCAAAATCTGGAAAAAAAAAATTTGAGATTTTTTTTTTTTTTTTTTGGTTTTACTTTTACTACCAACTTTTAGCTGCAAAAAAAAAATAAGAATAATAATAATAAATAATGATAGTGTTAACAATAATTATAATACGTTAGATCAGGGACTTCCTAACTGGGTGCCGCAGGAAGAGGCGAGGAGTGCCGCGAAGTATCCAAGTTAATAATAATATGTAAAAACTAGATTAGGTTGATAGGAGAAAATTCCAATTCTTCAAAGGGTGCCTCGAATTGTTAAAGTTTGGGAACTCCACGTTAGAGGGCACTAGGCAATGGTGCTCAGAAGGGGTCAGGGGATCCATACCCCTAACTCAAGAAAAGAACGTGTCTTGAGAAAGTGAAGTTATTTTAACAAAAGGAAAGACAAATAATGTTAGGCGGGGGAGGAATCTCAGTTCTTTCAAAAAGAAATGTTTAATTGTTCAAATAGAAATGTTAAAAAATTTTAACAGATGCACATTTAGCAAGTTAAGTTCTCCTCTCTTTCTTTCACTCCCCGCTCCCCTTTTTGCCTAATCAATATGAAAAGAAGGGTCTTCAAAATGGTTCTCTCTTAACTCTTGTCCTCTGCAAGAAATTTAAAATAAGTTTTAGTTGTTCGGCTGGTGTAATAATGGGAATTGATGTCCTAAAAACGAATTTATTTAGACGTTTTACGGACATCATTTCAAAACATGTCTGGAGGAGAGTCCCGAACCAACATCCTTTTCACTGAGGTTACTACCAAAAAAGTCTGGAAGTGTGCCTTTAATATTTCAATGTTGAAAATTTTCGGAGAACGATCTCTAACCGCTCCTTACCTCTAAACGTCTCCAAAGATAACCTGTAATTGTGCTTTATCTTTTAAGGCAGGATTCTTGAACTCTTCCTTTCCAAAAATTGCCTAATTTTGGGGGAAATCTAAATTACTTTTTTTGAAAAGAACCTTAAAATTAAAAAAATCAAAAATTGCTTCAAGATTAGGTAATTACGTCCAACACCTCATATTTCTTTCATTCCCCCCCCCCCCCCCGCCCCATTTTTTTTTTTCTTTTTCCTAGTCGGTTAAAAAAAAGAAAGTCTTCAAAATGCTACAATTGGCAACTCCCCCCCCCCTCACCAAAACCATTAAAAGGCTTCTCAAGTCTCATTTTCAGGGCTTCATGTCGAAAAATTTCCAGGGGACAATTACCAAACGTCTTGCCTTCTAAAAGCATCAAAAATCGTTCTTAAGATTGCTTTCATGGAGCTTCAATTTCGAAAAATGGCCGAATCCTTAACGTTACCAAATACGGTTCCCAATCACGTTCTTAAATTTCAATTACAAAAAAATTTCGGACGGAGGCCCAACTGCTCCCGTATGAAATCGGAAAATGAAAATACTATGATTTCGAAAAATTTAAAATGGAGAGCGTTTAAATCTCTGCTTCTAGTATCACTGAATGTCTCTTTAAAACATCGTTTATTAGGACTTCAATTTTGAAATAGTTTTTGAGGAGAGCCCCAGAACCGTTCTGCCCGTAACAACATCGAAGTTTCGAAGTTAGTTTGAAACTGCGTTTTTGGAATTTCAATTTTGAAAAATTGAGCGGAGGGGTGGTCGATTTCGTTTTTTTTTCTTTTTTTTTTTAAATCGGTCCTGGACTACTTCAAAAAGTCCCATTCCTTTCATTACCCTAAAGTCAACAACTATAACCTATAATGGCGTTTTTAAGATTTGAATTTCGAAGCATTTCCGCAGAAGGCCTCCGAATTTTTCCTTCTCGTAGCATCACCAGAGAACGTCTAAAACTGCGTTTTTAGGACCACAATTTCAAGAAATTTCCGGGGGGATTTCAGAGAGGAGCTATATGGGCTGGTTATATGGAGAGATGGTTATATGGAATGGTTATATAGTATGGTATAGGAGATGGTTATATGGGCCCACTCCAAAATAAAAACATTTATACGCCACTAGTGATGTAAAATACCCGCAGGCCATACCCGGGTATTTTTTTAGGGGTAAATATCCAGGGTATATACCCGGGTAAATACCCAAAATGGGTATTTACCTCATTTGGGTAATCATTGGGGGATCTCATTGGGTTATCTCATTTGGAATTATTGTGTGAAACAACTTAGTAATCTATACATATTAAATGTGTTGGATATGCCTAATCAATGTTGATAGCCAAATTCAGATATAAAAATCGATTCTACAAAAAGTAAAAAGTTTAACTGGTTACAAAAAAAAAAAAAAAGCAAACATCATTTTTTTAAGGCCCTAGTCTTTTATAACCCAGTAATATTTCCCTGCATGACATCAAAATGTAACGAAATGTCGCTCAATTTATTATTACTATTTGTTTACCTATATCTTTTGCAGAAATTTCCCCCAATCCCAGTTCAAGTGCTCAGGCGTATTCTGCATCTCACACACACACATATATATATGTTACCGTTAAAGTATGAAATCCGTTATTTTATAGAATACCTAGTCATTTCATGGAATAACTAATTGTGTCCGTTAAAGTGTAAAACTCTCTTGTATTTCATGGTTTAACTAGCTATTTCATGAAATAACGATCTGCAGCCCGTTAAAGTGTAAAATAATCTACATCATATATCTTGCACGACAAATACATTTACCTTCCACTCCTACTGCATTTATCAACTATTCCAAGCCATACGTGTCAACCCAGTGTGTCAACAAAAAATGTTTTTGTTTTAGAAATAATTTTCTTTGTAATTCCAAGTGGTATTTTAGTAATCCTTGTTGTAACAAATGATTTTATGGTACGTTTCCATAAATACCGTTTATACGCTGCATAAATTAGATAAATTGCTTCTTTTTCATTTTAATTGTCTATGTCTAACATTAGTTTATTTAAAGAATACCTAGTTATTTCATTTTAGATAAATTGTTTATTTTACAGTTTAACAGTCTCTCATTAGTTAATTTATAGAATAACTATAGTTAAAGTGTCAAATTAATAACATATTACACACTTTAACGGACACGATCAGTTATTTCATGGAATGCCTAGGTATTCTATAAAATAATTGCATTATATACTTTAACGGTAACATATACAGATACACACATACACATAATATACAGAAACATTTAAAATTCAAAAATAGTAAGAAACAAACCAAAGATGTTCTGAAGAATGGACCTTGCGAACTAAGTGGCTGGTCTACCCCCTGACAACGTATCAGTCCTTAGTTCACTTATTTCATTTTGATACTTTGACTTTCTTTTTTTATTGTATTTCAAGCATATGTATTGAGTGTGAGAAAAAAAATAGGGACGTTACAGCAGTTTTACAATGTTTTAATTTAAAGAACAAAACATTTTAATACTAAAAATAAATGCAGTACAACATAAATGTTAGCATAAAAATACTTGATCAATCCTTCTTCAGTAAAATGTGTTTGAAGATGCTTAAAATTTTTTTATTATTTCTAAAGGAAAGAAACTGCTGAGGTTTGTTTCAAAATGATAAAGTACTGATAATGGGAAAGAAAAATTAAAGATTTACTTCCTGCACTTGCAGCAAGAAGGAATTTTGATACTGTCTCAAAAATCATGTGTTACTGATGGAATAACTCTTAAAGTAAAATCCCAAAATAGTGTTTTAACAAGAAGAAAATTTGAGCCTAAAATATTTCATTCTAAAATCTGACAGTTTTTGTGGTAAGATTTCATTCAGCTTTTAATTAAAAAAATTTTAATATATAAAGTTTTATATTTTTAGTCTTTCATTTTACGGTTTATGTTAAAAAAAAAAATCATCATCTTTTGATATCACCTAAAATATTTTTGCAAAATGCGCAATTACTAGGGTATTTACCCTACCTTGGGATAAATACGCAAAAAAATGTTTACCTTCCCATCCTACATCACTGATTGCATGTATTAAAAATAGTTTGAATAAATTTTCATCATGAGGTACCCGGAACAAATGCAAATGAGCAAGGCAACAGAAAACAATTTTTTTTTTTTTTTTTTGCTTATTAATGTAAAAACTGTTTCTATATTTGTCACGTTATCACTTAAACAGCAATAAAATAAATACATAACATCATAGTCTTAATAACTTCTAAATTTATTCTTCACTGTAAATACGATTCAGAAACGTTTCTGGAAAATAATAGGCAGCTGATGTGCCCAATTTCTGCCAGTAACATGTCTCGCAAAAACCAGGAACGTTTTCCGATAAAATTCAGTGAACTTCCTGAAAAATCCAGAAGTCTTCCCATTTAAAGCCAATCGTGTCTCCGGAAGTTCAGAGCAATCTTAGGTAAGGATAATATAACAGCTTGGCACCTTCCTGATTTATCAAGACGGTTGCAAAAGCAGCATTGCAAAAATGGCCAAAGCTAAGCAAGAATTGCAAGTATTACGTATCTCGCATGATTGCATTTCTTGCAAATCTACGTAGTCCATACTTATTTGCTCCCTTTGGGAGTTTAATCAGCATGGACGAGCCGCAATCGAATGGAAGCCGATACACCTTATAAATACTCTTAGTTAATCTCTAAACTGAGAGCTAAAAATATTTTTACAAGAGAGAGAAGTCTGTATTTGGACAACTTGTAGCAATTCAGGAAACTTTTAGACAATGATACTTGATATTTCCAGGAAGTGGATAAAAACCATTGAAATCCCGAAACATTACACGGAAACCCTCAGGAACGTTTCGGAATTTTTTTACAGTGTTCCAAACATCTCTCATCTTCCCTTTTTTTTTTCATTTTGGATATGATTAACCTAGGTTGTGATTTTGAAATCCTGAAGTTCATCATTGAATTGCTTATACTTCTCCAATTATGGCATTGAAAAGAAAGATTCTTTGGTTCACGATATATTTCTTTCATAATTTCATCAAGTCTTTCAATAAAAAATAGTGTAACTGTGTAATTTATATGTATGTATCAGTTTTACCAATTATTTAATACTTATTAGATTTAAAAAAAAAAATCCCATTCACTTTATGAATTTTTTTCTAAAATACTCAGTTTTTGGGTATTTACACAGGCTTTGGGAAAAAACCTGGGTAAATACCCAAAAAATATTTACCTACCCGCTGGGTATTTACCCGATCCACATCACTATACGCCACTGAATCCTAGAGAAGTTTCGACAAAATTCAAAATGCTTCTCGATGTTTTCTTTTTATTCCATTCACAAATATCATCCGGGGACCATATACTTCAATCGAATGTTAGGGGGTTGTATGTACATTACAAGAAACTTTACAGGTTACGTTACTAAAATAATTTTAGATGAAAAATAATGGAATAAACGTCAAATTTAGCTAGATTATAACAAATTAATCATAAAAATAATTACTATTTACAGAATTTGTAACATTATTTTATACTAGAGACCACGAATCTCAAAGCGACTTTTAAAACTCATAAAAAAACTGCCGTTTTACGTTGGTGCGAGTTAGTTTGGAACCAGGGAAAGGGGTGCTCTTCAAAGCGCTTTTTTTTTTTTTTTAATATCTGGGTTATGCATATTTCTACCTTTTTTTTTTTTTTCAGGTTGGATTTAGTTCTAATTGGTTAGATTGTGTTCTAATTGTAAGCTCTTTACTTAAATACTATTTACTACTGGAGGAAGAGGGGGATTTTCATTTTGAGTAAATTCATTGGAGCTCGTAACGCTCTTATTCAGGGGGCGGATACAGACTATCATTTTAGGGGTGTCATGCTGAAGAATGACCCCCTCTCCCTATGAGCGAAGCTACGTTTCTGGGCGCGAAAAGTTTCTGAAACTGCTTGGGTGTCAATTAAAAGCATCAAATTGTACAGGAGCAGGGCACATAATACGACTTAAAGGTCACCAATTAATTTCATAAACAATGAAAAGCAGTATTTTAAATATTTATTTTTTTAAATCTCCACATAGTATAAAATGAAGTCTCCAAAACGCGTCTGTGTGTTTGAACTCGAAAAACTCGAGAACTACCCGGACGATTTCGGTGAAATTTTCACAGTTTGTTCCTTTAAGTCCTGAAAAGGTTTGCAGACCAGTTCGAAAAAAATTCGATGAAGAGTTCTTTTTTTATTCCAATTTAGGCCAAATTTTCACGTAAATTCCCGAATATGGGAGTGAAAAATTGCTTCACATATTAATAATATATATCGTTGGAAAGAACAGAATTATCTGCATTCTACGGAATTTGTTTCAATGCTCTAACCTACTTACGGCAGGAGTTATTTGCTTTTTTAACTCGAATTTGTTTAAGAAAGCTGCCTTAGCTGAAATTTAGGCACTACTTTCTTCATTAAATCTGTCAATAAAAAGTGAAGGAATAAACCCACAGTCTTCTTTTTGAATACCATTGGAAAAAGTGATATTTTTTACTCCAGATCTATCTCGACTTACGGTCGAAAAGCTAAGCTTCTATCTCCAAAAGAAGAAAAGTTACAAGCCTTTTTAAATCATGATTAAAAAATTGCATTTCCATTCAAATTGTTAACCATTTTCTTTCGCATTTTAATTCCTTAAACATTGTATTTTGTGTTTCCATGGTTACGCTTTTTAAATCCGTCTTTCTCATAGACTAACAATAAGAGTAGACCGAGCTATGGTAACCCTTTTGCTGTTCATAAACCAAACCATGTGACTGGTGGATATCCTAGCAACAGCGGGCGTTGATCGTAGCAGACGATCAACGCCCGCGAGAAATAAAATAAATAGAATTAATGGAACACGGAAGAATGATCTTTTATGGAGTCCGATTTGTAAGTTTGTTATTCTAAGTTGTAAATATTTTGTTAATACAGTGAGTTTTTCGTTTAGATAGTATTGTGCATTTTCTTTAGTCAATTTCAATAACTCTCTAAGCAATTAAAGATGCAACGTCCAAAAAGAATCGACAAACGGTAAGATTTTTACCTACTATTTCAATTTAAGATATCGATTAGTACATTTTTGCGTCAACGCAAAACGTTTATGCCATTTTGTTTACACCAACGCTAACGCAGCAGTTCCGAATGATATAAAAGTTACTGAAAACTGTGATCAAAAACTAATTACTAATGTCAAAATAATGCATAACTAAAAGAAAAACAGTTCAATCTCTGCACCTGGAAAAAAAATTACAATAAAAACACATTACGTCTTAAAATACATGTCGAGTGCCAAACTATAGATAAACCTGCCATCTAGCAACCATGCTGCCAAAGTTTTCGCCAAGCCTCCCACCAGTCACATGATGTATCCATGAACCAATTTTTTTATCCGCAAGTCTGAGAAAGCTCGGTCTACTCTTATTATTAGTCTATGGTCTTTCTCGATTTAATTTCTTAAAAGTATTTTAATATCTGTCGTCATTGCTTGGAAGGAAAATTTTGCATGATGTTTTTTGAGCAATCACGATTGCTTATTGCTTTCATTTGACCGTCCTTGACGTTACGGTTCCTTTTTCAGCTTGGACCAGGGCTGCAGCACCACCGTCCACCGGCGGCGGCGCGGCTGGTCCTGAGCACTGTCCACCGGAATCCACTTTTGCTGGGCGGTGGCGTCCATGTCCTACACACGCATGGTCATATACACTCCCCTACGTGCGCACGCCTTTACACACATACACACGCCTACGTGCACACACGTAAGCCTACACACACAACTATACACACTTAACCACCCAGGAGGAGGGACATGCTTGGGGGGGGGGAGACGTTTCCAGAAACAATAACTCTAATCAGTAGGGTCTTGTCGCAACTCGTGATTGCGAAAAACATAATTTGAATTCAAAGTTTCGGAATTCAAATTAGAATTAATTGGGGGAAGTAGGTCACAGATTTTACTTTTTTGTTTTTATTTATTTATGTCTGATTGTTGAATATACGTCACTTCACACAATTTTTATTTTTAAGGTGGACCGGGCAAAGCCGGGCAACGCAGCTAGTAATTAATAAATTGAAAAAAATATGAAATGGTTAACATTTTACAAAAAAAAAAAAAAAAAAAAAGAGGGTCTGAACACAATGCGGGTGGACAATATTTTCGACGGTTTGGGAGGGGTCATGACCCCCATGACCCTCTTCTTGTATCCGCCACTAATCTATAAACAGCTCAAGCATGTGCAGTAATTGCTCAGGCCTAAGATGTAATAACATGCACACTAATATCATAGACAAAGATCTAGAAGAGGACGGTGCTATGTTTGAAGAGGACTGAATACTGATGATACTTTACATCAATATGTCAGATTTAACGTCCTACAGTTTTATTAAATATTACTATTGAACTCAGTTTACGAACTTCGAAAAGTTAATAAAATATGTATGGTTGCAATATACAGGCAAATATGCCTATTTTCCAAAGAAAACTTTAAAAGCTGCACTTATAAAAATGTTATCATTAAAAACGATTTAATTATAAAATCACAGTTGTACAGGTGATATTTTTATATTTTAATATCATCTGTGTTGGAAATATATTCATTTTTAACGCGGCATTGTCCAGAGAAGTTCAGGTTTCTCCGTGCTGCAGATTTATATAGCCTTGACCCATGAAAACCTCTTTTCTCTAATAGAATCCCTTGAGTAGGTGGTGGTGAGGTTGTAGTTTATTCAAGGGTTTATCACAAACGTACCACCGGCCCCTAAAATCGCAATTGGCTTTTACGAAACACAATTCATACGAAAAGTTAGTTTCCTTAGTGATAAAGAATATTTTTCCGAAAAATCTAAAAAAATCCGAACATTTTCTACTTTACACTCTCTGTAACTCTGGAACCTTTCACTTAAAAAATAATAATGCTTAGGACCATTTTGTTCGCAATTTCGTGCAGATTATTTTTTATATTGTACTTTTTGCGCTAAATGCCATAATTTTCTAAATATTTCCGAAAAACTGATAAAAACTACTAATTTACCAACTTCTCCCCCCCCCTCTCTCCAAAACCTGACGCTGAAAACGGTGTAACTTTTTACTAGAGACTTACCGAGCACTCGGTAACTACTCGGTACTCGGCTTACTCCTCCAATTTGCCGAGTACTCGGTACTCGGCCAAATTTTGATCAGGTACTCAGCCAATACTAAATAGTTGTAAAAGATTGAATATTGTTCAAAGCAGATTTTACAATTAATAAAAAAGTGCAAGCCTACAATGTACTGCAATCATTTACAATTCAAATTTAAAAGTCAAATTTAAATTTAGATATAATGAAGTTTGTTATGCTTCA
This sequence comes from Uloborus diversus, assembly GCF_026930045.1. Classification (NCBI taxonomy): domain Eukaryota; kingdom Metazoa; phylum Arthropoda; class Arachnida; order Araneae; family Uloboridae; genus Uloborus; species Uloborus diversus. The sequence continues at coordinate 163,274,243 of NC_072731.1, read as the reverse complement.
ATGGAGTATATCTTATACTAGCAAAAATACCCGGCGTTGCCTGGGTCAGTAATAATTATTAGAAAAAATCGTTACTTGCTTTTGTTTTCTGTTTTAAGTGAAAGAATTTAAAACACATCTTTTTGACGTGATTAAAAATCGAGTTTCTTCCTTACCCATAAAACTAAAATAGCAATAAGTATAAAGAACAAAGTAGTATTGATTTAAAAACGAAAGCACTATATTTAAGCATATACAAATTTAAAAAACATGAAATTAATCTTCTCATATTTAAAAAGATTAATCTGTTGATACTTTTTTTTTAACATGGAGTCTAAAACCTTCTCTGTATGGCTAATGAAGTACGAAGTGATTAAAAAAAAGTAGCTGCGCTCGTAATCCCCTCATACTTGCTTTAGTTATTTCGGGAAATTTCAATAATTGTGGCTCTTGGTGCGATTTTACCGAATTTGCGAAAGTCGTTTCGGGGTGCCTTCGATGATGCTCCCCCATTCTTTCCTTACTTTGTAAAACGATATATTAATTTTCGTTACAGAGATATCGTCGCCAGATGCTGAGATATTTTTGGTCACCATAAAATGGCGCTAAACAGTTTCATCCGAAATGTTACCAAAATAAGTAATACAATTTGGTGAATGTTTGAAATTGTGCAAAAAGGAAAATTAATGGAAGTTTTTGTGCTGTTTATGGATTTGCCTAATTTAGTTGCTGGATTATTTAACACAGTAAAAAAAGTCTTTTGAAAATTCTTTGATTGGCGATATTTTGTTTACATGGTGAAAGCTGAGAAATATTATGACGTAGTCTTCGGCTTCAAAAACAGCAACGTTGAAAAAACTGCCAAATGCATCAGCTACGGAAATCTTTCTGCAAAAATTTTGGCGATCTGCTGGTTGTTTGGATAATGAGTAAGTGTTCAATCAGCATAAATAATAATAAAAACCATTAATTACATTAAAGTTCCGTTTAAATGGAAAATCATCAGCCAAATCATGTATTATTTGCCAATCTTGTGCAAAAATCTTACTTCAAGATTTGACTTGAGAAAAGCCTTGAACAATCACGAAAAGCAAAGAAAGTCAACAATACAACAATTGTCGCTATCGACAGGGAGTTGAGATGATACACTAAATACTGTATTGAGTTGAGGAAAGCCTTCGAACATGGAACTAAAAAGCTCATAACTCGTTTTTTATTCTACTTAGAAATTTCGAACAGGTGCCATCTTCAGCAGAAAAATCAGAGCTTTCGATGGACATATAATGTAAATATGTGCAAGTATTTTTTCATCCCAATATTAGAGAATTTATACAAAAATTGTGTTTTATTGCCCCCCTAAGGGGGTTTTGCCCCCCATAACGGGACGAAAACTACCCTATGTGTTATTCAGATGCATAAGCTATATTATTGTAAAGTTTCATCAAAATCCTTTCAGTAGTTTTTGCGTGAAAGAGTAACAAACATTCATGCATCCATACATCCATACATCCATACAGACAAACTTTCGCATATACAGGGTGAGTTCGATCGAATCTGCCATACGAAAGGGGGTGATAGATGAGCCCAAGTGGAGCATAGAACCACCCATTATCGTGTCCAATCCTTAACCGTAACCGAGTTTTGGTAAATTTAAGGAAAATGAGTAAAAAAACAAAATTCTGAGAAAACGGCCAACTTCTGAAATTCTTGTAGGACATACAAAGAAAATAAGTACATATTTGGAAAGAGCAGACTAAATCCTACAAAATGATACCTTTCGCATTAAGATAGTCGCATTTTACCGAGAGCTACAAGCTTTGAAATATTGGACACACTCAGAATTAAAATGGTGCCAACGTTTTTAATCGACATTTTCAAAAACAACCGTAAGAGCTACAATCGGGCAAATCTACCAAAAACTGGCCCATTTTATTGGCTTCCCAGTAAGCAAAATATCTTGCCTCAGTATTGCATAAAGGTTGACACGCAAGAAAAATCATCTTGCATTAATGCTGCCTCAATCTTGTTATGTTACTTCATTTATGCTGTCAGCAGGCTGCCACACTGTTGACTGACAAGGTGTATGCAGCATACTATCAGGAAAATATCAAGGTAGGCTGCTTTTGTAATATTGCATACGTATTGATATGACAGGTTAATATCAAGATGTTGTCATGACAGCATGAAATCAAGGTCTAGGCAAGATGAACTTTCTTTTGTAATCTTGCATACGTATTAATATGACAGGATAATATCAAGATGCTGTCATGACAGCAAGAAATCAAGGTCTAGGCAAGATGATCTTGCTTTTGTAATATTGCATACGTATTGATATGACAGCAAAATGTCAAGATACATTGACATGGCAGTATGAAATCAGCACGTTTGCAAAGTGTTTTATCTATTTATTTATTTGTATTATTTTCACTTTAAACTCGAGAATTAAGTTTCATCCTTTAATTATTTCTGTTCTCTTAAAGATAGTTTTCTAGCCTAAGAATATTTTCTTAAAGCTGATATCTGATCGGAAATTCATATAAAGATATTAATAGTACTCGCAATTTAGTTTAAAAAATGAAAGTTTCTTCGTTTTGAATAATACTTGACTTATTTTTTAAATTCATGCTTCTAATTGTATTATAAAGACATAAAATGCCTAAATTTAGAATAATTGCGGTAGTTTTTATAGCACATTTAAGAGTAAAGATAGCAAAATAATAAATAAATACAATAATGTACATTTCCAAATGGATGTCAGCATTAAAAATATCCCATGGACAAAACATACGAATTTATCTTAAAGAATAACATAAATAACCATCGAATAAAATTAATCTTACTCGTGAGATTGAAGTGATAATAAGAAATTCTGGGCTTCATGTGCTTTGTTTCAAAGTCTAGGGACGAAAAAAGTTGTTTTCGGCCATTTCTAACATTGATCGCACATCGTCTGCGATATTACTTGTTTAGTACTATATTAATAAACGAATGCAGCTATCATCAGTCATTCATAAGTTATTCCTAAAACAATACTATTCCACTCTAATAACTAAGCAACCAAGTTAACGAAGCCTAAATGTAACGCCACGTGCAGCTCATCTGAAAACCGACTGAATCGAACGTCGAAGGAGGAAGATGTGTGCGCATGCGCAAGTATCAACGAAGGTCCACCTGTTCTCTTGTGTACTTATTACCTTGATGGCGACAACATGAAATCAACATCATCTTGACGGCATCAACATGTATGCAATGTTGTTATTGTAAGGTAATATCAGTATTGATATTTCAAGATGAATGCAATGTTGCATACGTGCTGTTATTGCAATATTGCTTTTTAATCTTTATGCAAGTTTTATGCAGTATGAAACACGTCAATATTGACGCCGTCAGTATAATATCAAGATCTGTCAAGGTTGATGCAAGACATTTTGCAAGTAGGGTTTCAGATGATACAACAACAAATCATATTGGGCTTCAAGTTCAGCTGAAAGTCAGGCTTTTGTTTGAAACAGTTTAAAAATCTGCATTCGTTAAAAAAAGGAAAACCAGCGAAGAGTCGCACTTTTCTGTTTTGAATTTTCTGTTTCACGATAGCATGTTGCTTTCTTTGTTTAAGAAAATGATATTTTTATATAAAAATAATAGTTTTAACAGTTTAATAAGAAGAAAAAACACACGAGATAACGATTCGTAGAAATAAAAGAAGCATTACTTTCCCGTGCTTTTCACAAAGGGAAAATCAATAACAAAAAAATGTTACACCAGCATCGATTAGTACATTTAATAAACCTGCAAAATTTACAATAGCTGCTGAAATTGGTCGCCGCCACATCTGATACACGCTCTTACCCTTTTGCGAACGGAAGCAACCGTTGCTCTTAGAGAAATTTCATTCCTTAGTTTGCCTACTGCTTCAACAAGCCGGTCGCTCAATTCTTTCAAACTTGCTACTTCTGTTTTGTAAGCTTCTTGTTTTAAGAATCCCTAAACAAAGAAGTCCACTGGCGTCAGGTCTGGGGATCTAGGGGGCCAAGGGAGGGGGCCCATACGACCAATCCATTGGGGATACTGTTCAGTTAGAAATTCCCGAACGGCATTTGAAGAATGTGCAGGGGCTCCATCGTGTTGGAAAATGATTTCTGCCCTCTCCTGAACAAGAATAGCATCAAGAAGGTCAGGCAAATGATGTTCAATGAACTCTAAATATGTGTTTCCTTTTAGGTTACCTCGAAACACATATGGACCAATTAAATGATCTCCTATTACGCCAATCCAAACATTTATGCTGAATCGAGTTTGGAATGATGAGTTTTGGGTTAAGAAAGGATTATGTTCAGTATAATGATGCCAGTTATGCAAATATATGATGCCCCCTCTAGTGAACAACGACTCATCTGTCCACAATATCTTTCTTAGAAAATGGTGATCTTCAGTGTCTCGGGCTAGTAGCCATCTGCAAAATGTTATCCGCTTTTCTAAATCTGAATTGCGCAGTTCTTGTACTAGAGTAAAATGATACGGGTGATACTTGTTTTGGTGCAATGTTTTCATCACTTTACGTTGTGATAGTCCACCTTCTATAGCAATCGAGCGTGAACTCACACTTTGGTTTTCCACTACTCGGTCCAGCACATACTCCTCAACATTGGCAGAACGGTGATCCTGGCCCCTCTCGAACAACGTACCAAATGAACCTGTCTCTCTGAGCTTTCGATGTATAGAGGCAAACACATCTATTAGATGCAGAACGATTTTGGTAACGGAGCCGGTATTCTTTCTCGGCTCTGCGAGCATTACCATCACAAAATCCGTACACGAAATGCATGTCAGCATACTCTTCGTTAAAAAATCGAGACATACCCAAAAATCGAGAAAAGAATATAGCAACTTATCTTTAGAAACTTTCACGAAAACTTTCAAAAACTAAAAACACACTCTCTACTGACTTACTGTAAGAAGAATCATAATTCTAGCAATTTTCAAAACACATTTACAAAATATCTGAAAGAAGCAAACGATACATAAAATATTATGACAAATGAATAATTCTGTTTAGTTTTTATCATTAATTGTTTTGTTAAACAAATGCTTTTTATTTTCAGACGATATTTTTCACAATCATAAATCGTAATCGGAAGTCTTTTGATGGGTCTGTATACGTTTTAAGGTCTTATAATGCAGGAAGCTCATATTTAGAGTTCATTGAACATCATTTGCCTGACCTTCTTGATACTATTCCTGTTCAGGAGAGAGCGGAAATCCTTTTCCAACACGATGGAGCCCTTGCACATTCTTCAAATGCCGTTCGGGAATTTCTAACTGAACAGTATCCCCAATGGATTGGTTGTCTGGGCCCCATCCCTTGCCCCCCCTAGATCAACAGACCTGACGCCAGTGGACTTCTTTGTTTGGGGATTCTTAAAACAAGAAGTTTACAAAACAGAAGTAGCAAGTTTGCAAGGATTGAGCGACCGGCTTGCTGAAGCAGTAGGGAAACTAAGGAATGAAATTTCTTTAAGAGCAACGGTTGTTTCCGTTCGCAAAAGGGTAAGAGCGTGTATCAGGTGTGGCGGTGAGCAATTTCAGCAGCTATTGTAAATTTTGCAGGTTTATTAAATGTACTAATCGATGTTGGTGTAACATTTTTTGTTATTGATTTTCCCTTTGTGAAAAGCACGGGAAAGTAATGCTTCTTTTATTTCTACGAATCGTTATCTCGTGTGTTTTTTCTTTTTATTAAACTGTTAAAACTATTATTTTTATATAAAAATATCATTTTCGTAAACAAAGAAAGCAACATGCTATCGTGAAATAGAAAATTCAAAACAGAAAAGTGCGACTCTTCGCTGGTTTTCCTTTTTTTAACGAATGCAGATTTTTACACTGTTTCAAACAAAAGCCTGAATTTCAGCTGAACATGAAGCCCAATATGATTTGTTGTTGTATCATCTGAAAGCTAATGGAATGGGCCAGTTTTTGGTAGATTTGCCCGATTGTAGCTCTTACGGTTGTTTTTGAAAATGTCGATTAAAAACGTTGGCACCATTTTAATTCTGAGTGTGTCCAATATTTCAAAGCTTGTAGCTCTCGGTAAAATGCGACTATCTTAATGCGAAAGGTATCATTTTGTAGGATTTAGTCTGCTCTTTCCAAATATGTACTTATTTTCTTTGTATGTCCTACAAGAATTTCAGAAGTCGGCCGTTTTCTCAGAATTTTGTTTTTTTACTCATTTTCCATAAATTTACCAAAACTCGGTTACGGTTAAGGATTGGACACGATAATGGGTGGTTCTATGCTCCACTTGGGCTCATCTATCACCCCCTTTCGTATGGCAGATTCGATCGAACTCACCCTGTATAATATTAGTAAGATTTTAATGCCCCAAAGTTAATGAAACTTATTTATTAAAAATTCGGAAAAAAAGGTAAGTACAAAAAATATGAAATTTTTATATTATTAAATGGATTTTTGAAGCATAAAAAATATCTTTTCTTAAAAAATAAAACAACGTTAAAAGCACAAATGTGCAGGAACACTGCAGACACGTGTTTTGGCATTACAAGAAAGGCTTTTTTAAATGCACAAAATGTGAGCTTATGGATTTAAAGACATCGTACAAAAGTCGGATCTTTTTAAAATCATTAGCTCTTATTTTATGCACTGAAAAAGATGTTCCTTGTAATGCAGAAACATGTGTTTGCAGTGCTCCTGCCCATTTGTGCTTTGAACGTTGTTCCATTTGCTTTTAAAAATTATTTACGTTTAGCGGACTAGAAGTATAGATTGATATAATTTGTTTTAATTCCAACTTGATTAATCCTTTCTTCGTGTATTTGTTTATTTTTAGTTTAAATAAAATAATAGTTTAAAAAACTAAAAAAACACGCTTTCGTAGCAAAATGAACTAAAAAGTGAAAAATAATCTTCGGATGATAGTCGTTGACCAATCACTTAATTTTAATGGAATACAAAAAAGCGTGGGGTGCTGTCTATTTTCATTTTTGCTTGGACATTAAATGGAAGAAATTCAAGACAACTGATAAGAAGCCCCCGACGCTTTTTGTATTCCATTAAAATTAAGTCATTGGTCAACTACTATCATCCAAAGATTATTTTTCACTTTTTAGTTCATTTTGCTACGAAAGCGTGTTTTTTTAGTTTTTTAAACTATTATTTTATTTTTCTGTTTTTTAGTCTTATACTGGAGAATTATCAGGTAAAGTTTTTTTTTTTTTTTTTGTGCGGTATGTGAAAATTTGAATCAGACTGGGACTTAATTGACGAAATTATTTATGAAACGAGTGCGAGGTAATATCTCAAAGTTAAGACAAGGGCACCCCGATGGGAAGCTACTGTGAGTCATCGATGTATGTTTGCGGAAATTATATTTATATTACTTTGAAAATTTGAGATGCATTTGAATAAAAGTTTTGTTCAACAATGGTCTCATCCGCAATAAATTTCCAATTGAAGGCTCACCTCAATTTTGGTATGAAATTAGTTAAAAACAGTTATATTTCATGTTCTAATTACCTTGGAACATTGGAACAAATTTTGTCTGATGCAGAAAAATTAAAGGTTTTTGTAGATATTTTTAAATAATTTTTGCGAGTTTTTTTTAATGTATTTTTTTAAATTTTTCTTTTTTCACATTGTTGGATTTATGCCAAAATATTGATTAAAAATGGAGGAAACTCACAATTAAAAGAGTTAATTAATTAATTTGATTATAGAATATTGCATTGTCATCGGGTCTGAGGTCGCGTGCCAAATTTCAAAAGAATCCGAACGCAGGAAGAGGGCGAAATTTGAGCTGCAAGATTCCATTACAAGATACATACATACATACATACATACATACATACAGGTGAAGCTAATAAAAGCGTGTTAAAAACAACTTATTTGTAAAATTATTGACACAAACAAAATCTTTTCAAAAGTGCATAATTAAATTTCAGCTGGAATTTTGCTTTAAAAACTATTAATTGGACATGGAGGAATGGAGGTCAATACTACTATTCCAATGAGCTCAAAATTCGTCACGTGTGTGTCGTGGTTCTTCTTCTTTATCTTTACTAATAAAGCTAAAAGTCACTCTGTCTGGATGTCTGGATCCCTCTGACGCGCGTAGCGCCTAGACCGTTCGGCCGATTTTCATGAAATTTGGCACAAAGTTAGTTTGTAGCATGGGGTGTGCCCCTCGAAGCGATTTTTCGAAAATTCGATGTGGTTCTTTTCCAATTTCAAGAACAAAACTATCAAAACATGGACGAGTAAATTACGAAATTATCATAACATGGAACCGTAACATGGGCACAAGCCAATTGGCGAGATACGAAATTATCATAACGTGGAACCGTAACATGGGCACAAGCCACTTGGCGAGATACGAAATTATCATAACGTGGAACCGTAATATGGGTACAAGTCAATTGGCGAGAAAATTCACCATACATTATTTGTAAATATACAGGCGAACCAAAAGACCTTTTAATTTTTCTATTACGGACAAAGCCGTGCGGGTACCACTAGTAAAACATAATTGGAACTCGGTACTCGGTACTCTGGCCGAGTAGTGAAAGGCCGAGTATTCGGTACTCGGCCAAAGTGCTACTCGGTATATATGTGAACTGTATAGAACAATTTGGAGTTGGATGGAAATTTTTACTTGGGATGTTGAGGTTAGGCCGTTTTTTGAGCTATATGCACCGTACTATTTGTGACCTTAACTTTGGACATGAATGTAGAATGTACATATGTAGATGCCTTTGCATGACTTTAAAGCTACGTTCAACTCAATGTTTTATATTTCCTACAAAAAAAAAAAAAAAAAAAAAAGAAAGAAAGAAAGAAAGAAATGTTACTTTATGTTATGTTTGACTTTGGCCACTAGAGGGCGCCTGTGATGAAGGGAGTGTTATTGCTGCTAATTTGATAAGTGTTTTCTTACTATAATTTTTCATTATTACTGACTAGTTTTAGGTTTTTTTACTTCACTTTATCATGTAATTTAGTTTTATTGTGTTTTGGGGGCTCATTTTAGCTGTTATTGTATTCTTGAAGTGTTTTTGCATTTTTTGGAGCTAAGCCTAACATGTGGTGATCTCCTGGTTTTTGATCTTGTGTGCTTTATTGGGTGTAGCAACTCTGTTTATTTACTGCTGTTTTTAGTATTTATTCTGTGTTTTTTTGCATTTTTATCTTTCTGTTTTGCCTTTTGGAACATATTCACTGAGTAGAAATGGGTGTTATATGCATTATGAAAGAGGTAAAGAGTGGGAAGGGGGACAGGTGGATCTCTTGTGATTTATGTCATATGTTCTGCCTGTATAAGGGGGAAAATGAGTCTGTTTTTGAGGAGGATTATATTTGCACTAAATGTGCTGAACTCTCAGACTTAAGACTTAAGATGCTAGTTTTGGAAGCCCAGTTAGCATTAGGGTGTAGGCCAGTTGTAGAGGGTATAAATGTTCCAGAGATTCAGGGGGAAGTTTCAAATGAGGAGTTAGATTGGGAAACTAAGGGTGTAATTTTGGGGGACTCTATGGTAAGGGAGGTGGGTAACACAGTTGGGAGAGTAAAGCGTAAGGTGGCTAGGTGTTGTTTACCAGGGGCTCGGGTAAAAGACGTTAATATGGTTGCTGAAAAGAAGGGAGTATTGAATAAGGAGGACATGGTTACTTTGTGGGTGGGAACAAATGATGTAGGCCACAGTAAAAATGAGGAGTTTTCTAGGGAATGGGAATCCCTGTTGGATAAAGCAACCAGCTTTTCGACGAATGTCCAAGTGGTTGGTTTGCTTCCCAGGTATTTAGTGCATAGGAGCTGGCTAAATCAACGTGCGAGGTGTATGAACTTGCTACTGAAGTCAATTTGCGAAAAGCGCAGTATCAGGTTCATTGATGTATGGAGTCATTGTAAACGGGATTGGATTGCTAGGGATGGCCTGCATCTGAGCTCTACAGGGGTCAAAATGGTTAGTGGATTAATTTTAAGGGCTTCGGAGTCAAAAAACTAAGTTGGAATGGGGGGCATGGTTCAAGCATCAGGTATCGAGAGAATGAAATTTTTTTGGGTATTGCTAGAAATGGAAATAAAGTGACGAACAAGAGTAGTAATGTTAACAATTGTAATTTAGGAAATTTCAGGGTGTTAAATAAAAGCAACTTAGGCATGCTTAAAGTTTTCTATACCAATGCTCGCAGTATTAGGAACAAGATGGATGAATTGAAAAGCATAGTTATGGATGAGAAGTTGGATGTTATTGGAATTACAGAGACATGGGCTACCGAATCTGATGCAGAGTTATTACATATTGCTGGGTATAATTTGTTCAGACAGGATAGAGTAGGTAAAAGAGGTGGTGGGGTTTTATTTTATGTTAGAGCCAATTTTATTTGCAATGAATTGGTCATAAATGATAAGCCTACTGATATTGATATGGTTTGGCTGGAGTTGATGAGCAGTAAGGGCAAAAAGCTACGCTTTGGAAACATTTATAGGCCACCTAATTCAAACCAGGGACAGGATGAACAGATGTATCGTATTATTAGTGACATGTCCAGTAAGGGATCCGTTATCATAATGGGGGATTTCAATTTTCCAGGTATTGATTGGAATAATTTTTATCCTGGTAATGGCAAAGGAGAGGAATTTTTAAAAGTAATTGGTGACTGTTTCTTAGATCAAGTTGTAACTCAGGGAACTCGAGAGGAGGCAATTTTGGATCTAGTTTTTTGTGACATAGGTAGTTTTGTTCAGGGGTTGAGTGTAGGGGAGCATATTGGAGATAGTGATCATAACAGCATTAGGTTCCGGGTTAAATTTGAAGTGTGCAAAGATGATAATTTTAGGTTTGTGCCCAATTTCAGAAACACTGATTTTGTTTCACTTAGGCAGAGCTTGAAAGAGGTTTTTTCGTCAGGGTTGGAAAATAGCGACGTAGATCAGCAGTGGACGGAATTTAAGGATAAACTTGCTAAAACCGTTGGGGACTATGTTCCATTTAGGAGAAAAGGTGTTAATACCAAAATTTGGCCCATGTGGTTCTCCAGGGAGACTAAAGAAGCTCTTAATTATAAGCAAGCCACTTTTCGTAAGTTTAAAGAAACTGGTCAGAGTGCGGAGAGGCTCCAGTATGGTAAGGCAAGGCGAAATTTTAAGTATTTGGTACGGATTCAGAAAAGGGAATTGTAGCAAAGGCTGGCAGATGACATTGATGGGAACCCTAAGAGGTTTTTTGCTTACGCTAATTCTGGGAAAGCTCGAAACAGTCAAATTGGGCCTTTGGTTGATGAGTATGGAAATTTAATCCAAAACGATAAGGATATTGCAAATGTTCTGAATAACTTTTTTTCCAGTGTGTTTAACGATAACTGTATCTCAACAGTTGACACTAACAAGACACAAGCTATTATACAGCTTGAGGATTTTGTATTTTCCAGGGAGGAGGTTTTATTTCATTTGAAAAAGATTAATGCAACTAAAGCTCCGGGACCAGATAATATTTATCCAAAAATTTTAGTTGAATGTGCAGAGGAATTAGTGGATGTTATTTTGAATATTTTCAATGCTTCTTATAACTCGGGGACGGTGCCAGAGGACTGGAAGCTGGCTAACATAACGCCACTCTTCAAGAAGGGGTCTAAAGGTATTGCTGGGAATTATAGACCTGTAAGTTTGACTTCGGTGATTTGTAAGATTTTCGAAACTTTGATCAAAATTAAGATCATGATGTTCTTAGAGACTAATAGTCTGTTGACTAGTTTGCAGTATGGTTTCAGGAAAGGTAAATCCTGTACTACTAATTTATTGCATTTCTACGACAAGGTTACCTCAGCTTTAGATAACAAAAAATGTGTGGATGTTGTTTATATTGATTTTCAAAAAGCTTTTGACAAGGTACCGCATGTTGCTCTTCTCAGCAAGTTAGCTGACATTGGAATAGGAGGAAAAACTTTACTTTGGGTTAGAAATTGGCTTACTGGTAGGAAGCAAAGAGTAGTTGTGAGAGGAAATCATTCTAATTGGAGCGATGTTTTAAGTGGGGTTCCTCAGGGATCAGTTTTAGGGCCTCTTTTGTTTATTATATTTATGAATGACATCAATGAAAATATTTCTGGAAGCATGAATTGTTTTGCTGACGATGTAAAAGTTATGGGGATTGTTGAAAATGAAGAACAAGTAAAACAGCTGCAAGAGGATTTAGATCATATTACTAAGTGGGCAGATAAATGGGGTATGGCAGTTAATGTAGGGAAATGTCAAGTGCTACACTTAGGTCATGGAAATAAGCGTATGAGATATCGTTTACAGGGTTCAGTCATAAATCAGGCAGAAAATGTTATGGATCTGGGTGTCTTTATAAATCAGGACTTCAAGTTTAGTCAACAGTGCAGTATTGCTAGTAACAAAGCCAACAAAATGCTTGGGTTCATCAATAGATCTATTTCAAACAAATCTAAGAAAGTTCTTCTGCCTTTATATAGGAGTTTAGTAACACCTCATTTGGAGTATGCTGTTCAGTTTTGGTCGCCTTATCTGAAGAAAGATATTTTTGTATTGGAAAGGGTTCAAAGAAGGCTAACTAAATTAGTAAGGGGACTCTCAGATTTAGATTATGATACCAGACTTAATAGGCTTAACATGTATAGCCTGGAGCAAAGGAGAGTCAGAGGGGACATGATTCAGTTATTTAAATTTATCCAAATGAAAGATGTAAATGGATTAAATTTTTGCTGGAAAAGCAGGACGAGGGGTTATTGTTTTAAGCTATTTAAACCTCAGGCTAACTTGGAAATCAGGAAAAACTACTACTTTAGCAGGGTCGTGGGCACTTGGAATAGCTTACCGGAAGAGGCGGTAATGAGCAAGGGAGTGGATAGCTTTAAGAGGGCCATTGATCTTCATTGGGGACTAATTAATTGACTAGGACCAGCCTAGCTGGGCCCAGAGCCTGTTGCTGGTCGTCACATTTGTATTTGTATTTGTATTTGTATTTGTTATTCACATACACAGACACTCACATTCATTTCCGAAAGAGAGTTTCGAACCATCTAAACTGATCGGACCGATCAATAACATTCTCGTGCTCGCCTGGATTCGTATGTCACTGGGCGGTTGTCGCACATGAAAAATTCCAAATGATTCACGCAAGACAAGACATTATATGATTTGGATGTAACAGATAAAAATCACATGCGTAAGATATAGATTAGTATATATGACACAAATAACGTATGAACTAAAAATGATATAAATTTAGTTTTACTATTGATACAATTAACAACTTTTATGAATATTTAAAATCTAATTTTGTTAAAATCTTATTTCTAAACAATATTAAAAAAAGAAATACCTTCTCAAAATTTTTTCTTCTGGTGTCAGATGACTCAAATCTTCTCTGTTTCCTAAACGTTTTTTCTTAGGTGGAGGGCAACGTTCTCGTTTTACAAAAACCTTTTGAATAAAACTCTTAGTAGGAGGACAATCACAGCTTGTACGTTTTCTTTTCACAAAATTCCTTTGATCAAAAATGTTTGGATGAGGAGAATCGTATTTTGTACGTTGTACATGCTCAAAACTCAGAGGTGGAGGAGAGTTAGAGTTTGTATGTTCTCTTTTCACAAAAACCTTGTTATCACAACTCATAAGTGGAGATGGAGAAGATTCATTGCTTGTACGTTCTCCATCTACAAAAACCATGTTATCAAAACTCATAGGTGGAGATGGAGAAGTCTCATAGGTTATGCGTTCTCTTTTCACAAAAACCTTGTTATCACAACTCATTAGTGGAGATGGAGAAGATTCATTGCTTGTACGTTCTCCATCTACAAAAACCATGTTGTCAAAACTCATAGGTGGAGATGGAGGGGATTCATAGCTTGTACATTCTCTTTTTACAAAAACCTTGTTATCAAAACTCATAAGTGGAGATGGAGGAGATTCATAGCTTGTACATTCTCTTTTTACAAAAACCTTGTTATCACAACTCATAAGTGGAGATGGAGGAGATTCATTCCTTGTACGTTCTCTATCTACAAAAACCATGTTGTCAAAACTCATAAGTGGAGATGGAGAAGATTCACAGCTTGTACGTCGTTTTCTTTTCACAAAAGTCCTTTGATCAAAACTCAAAGGTGAAGGACTGTTAGAACTTTTACGTTCTCTTTTCACAAAAACCTTTTTATCAAAACTCATAGTTGGAGGATAATCAGAGCTTGCACGTCTCCTTTTGACAAAAAACTTTTGCTTAAAAACGTAATATAAAAGTGAATTTTTTACAAACATATTTTCAACTTAAAAATATTTCCAAAATTTCACGCATATCAACACAACTTATACTTGATTGTGCTATTCTCTTGCCGTTTCAACTTAGACAGCTAATAAAAACTTCTTGAGCAAGAAAACTATTAAATATTGAACGAAAATAGCGTCGTTGAACTCCAAACCAGTAGAAGAAAACAGTTCATAAGCATGCGCTGAAAAATGATTCTTATTTCATTTTTATTCCTAGTAATTTTTTTTAATCCCAACTAGTTTCATAAATAATTCATATTTGAATTCTGAACTGTTATTCGAGGCGAGGAAATAGTTCGTCTGCTGCGGTTTTATTCTTTATTCCGATTTTCTAAAGAATAAAATTGCGACATAGTTCTAATTAAAACGTGTACGCTGACAAAATAGATTCATGATGCAGAAATTTCGAAGTATTCTGTCAACTAGTATTTTTATGCCAACAAAAAGGTATTTTTGGAAATAATTCGAATATGATTTTTTTTTTTAAAGCTAAGATTGATTACAACGTTCAGTCATATTGTTTTGAAGTACGTCGCTCATTGTTCTGCCATAAAAGTAGGTGAGAGTTATTTGAAACTCCAATAAACTATAAGGGGCGCTGCAGTCACTGTCTAACGGCGGATGCAAAAGGTAAAACAAACAAATGCCTTAACTTGTACCTTGCTTTGACGCTTAGTGAACGACAGTATTTTTTCATCGTGTTTGTGGGAAGCTTTCTTTTCTATTCTTTTGAAATTACATTACGCCATAATTTATCTGAAGCCTGTAATTTACCCCAAAGAAAATACGTGGAATGCAATGTTTTACCTTTTTCTTTAGTATTGTTAATCACCGCAAGGTAGCGTGTTCGAGCTTTGGAGTTGCGAATAGATTATCAAAAGTACGATGCTGAAATTCATAAAAATGGCGTAAAAATGGCTCTAAGATTTTTGTTTGTTTCCTTTTTTTTCTCGACAACCGAGCAATCTATGAGAAATTGAACAACAGACAATCATTTTTAAAATGTTGCAAACAATCTTTAATGTTTCGCCCTAAATGTTTTATGCGCTAGTTCTACTAGCTTTAAATTGTCTTCTGCAACCTGTACTTTTCTCCGCATCACCCCACCATTTAGCACGCGCCTTTGTTTTAATCATTCGGGCAGACCCGGCTCTTGGGGTAGGGGGCCTAAAGCGGTAAATTATAAGGGGCGGCAAATTTCGAAATTAATTTTTTTTGAGTAATCACGAATGCTTATTGTTCTCACTTGACTGTTTTGATGTGCTATCATTTTATTTCCCCGCCAGTACCCTCTGCAGCACCACCGTCGACCGGCCGGCCGCCTCACGATGCTGCTCCTCTAGCGAAAACCGTCTCCAGGTTACGTCACTTACTTGCCTACACTTACGCCTACACTTACACCTACACACACACATACATCTACACACACACCTACACACACCAAGACATACACACACGCATACATACAGACACACAAACACAGACACACAGCTACCCAAACATACACATACCCCCCCACACACACAAACACACATACACACAACTACCCACACACACATATGCCTACACACATACGCAAACCGCCCACACACAAACAAACATACCAACCTCCCCACACACGCCTACATACACACACTCGTGATTGCGAAAAACATAATTTGAATTCAAGATGTCAAAGTTAAAATTAATGTTTTTGAGCAATCACGATTGCTTATTGCTTTCATTTGACTGTTTTGATGTGCTATCTTTTTATTTTCCAGCCAGCACCCTCTGCAGCATCACCGTCGACCGGCTCCTCACGATGCTACTCTATAGCGTAAGCCGTCTCCACGTTGCATCCATGTGATACACACACACGTATACACACACACACACACAACCACATACACACACGCATACATACAGACACCTACACATACACACACACACAAGCACATACACACAACTACCCACATATTCATACATGCACACAGACACAAACACATATGCCTACATACACATACACATACCCCAGCCGTAGGTGGGGTCTGGTCTTTAGGGGCCAGGCCCGTCCCTATGCCGGTCCCAAGCCCGGGTAAATGGGGAGGGTTTTACGATGGTGTAGCATCCACGTATGTAAAACGACCACTCTTTACTTGCGTGTGAGCAGATTTGTATCTGCCCAATGGCTATCGAGTGGGACAGTGAGTAGGCAATGGGCACCACCGGAGTCAGGTCCGTACCTGGGTCCACGGTGTCTAGAGTCGTAAGTGGTTTAGATCTCGTTTCCTTACGGGTAAGGGGGCCCCGGCCGAAAGGTCAGTTCTCTGGAAGCCCTAGATAGCGTAGCAGAGCGGGGTTCCCTGTTTCGTACCCCCTACACACAAATACACATCCCCCCACACACAAGCACACACACCTACATACACATACATGCTCGTGATTGCGAAAAACGTAATTTGAATTCAAGATGTCAAAATTCAAATTATTATTATTATTATTTATTTATTTTATTTTATTTATTTATTTATTTTTTTTTTTTTTGAGCAATCACGATTGCTTATTTTTCTCATTTAACTGTTTTGATGTTCCTATGATTTTATTTTCCCACCACCTCCCTCTGCCAGCACCACCGTCCATAAGCGGATTTAGGCTGTGAATTCTGGGGGTGCAACAATATAGCAGTTGCGTAGGTAGGGAGGGGCAGAGAAGGTGGTCCGCCCGGGGCGGCGATTTAGAACTTTTGGTGTGAAAAAAAAATCAAGTAAGGAAATCATACTTTAAATCTAATACTGGGTGCAAAGTGGAAAAAAAAAAAAAAACCCTTTGAAATGTAAGGTTTTGGTACGACTGAACGGTCATTTCAGTGTTCAAAGTTGAAATATTTCCGTCGTGAGCCCTTGAACTTTTCTCATTCACTTAATGTCTTTAAATTGTAAGTTCTTAAATTGTAATTCAACGCTTAAATTGTATTTAAGTGTTGAATTAATGCAGGGAAAACAAATTATTGGAACTTTGTTACGGAATAAAAGCTGACTCACTATTGTCCCCAAAGGCTTAAACTGACTTCAGTTTTGATAAAGATTCGGTAGAGAACCTCATTCCCCCCAAAGTTACTTTTAACTGCAATTTTTGATGTAAATTCAGAATATTTCTCCGAGATAATCGCCTGACCCCGCCCCCTTCATTTTTGTAGGAAGAATACGGATTAAATTAGTTTCCCTTTGCTACCTTAAATGAAGTTTTCTATTTTGAGCGATAATTTTCAATGCCTTAATGTATTATTAGATACATCTCAATGAAACGGTGGCAAATAGAGGAACCGCACCGGGCGACAGAAACTGTAGCTACGCCATTGCAATACAGGGGATGGGGGGGGGGGGGGGTACAGCACTGCAAATGGCGACTAAAGCTGTTATTTTGACGGCAAAGGTGACTATTTTGATGACATAGAGCGAGTATTTTGCAATCAGTTGTAAAATACAGCGACTATTTTAGTAAGTGTAACTAAAATTCGTAAAAAAGCTAGTTTTTTTTTTTTTCTCGTAGAAGAAAAAAAATTAAAAAATCGCTCTTAAGTTTACACTCTAGTTACCACGGAAAAAAAGGAAAAGTTTCACCGCGTTTAATTTTTGAAAACAATTGTTTTAAAAAGTGGGAAAATGAAATGTAATAAAACATTCAAGACCAGAAAAAATATGAAGTTTATATCTTTGTATAAAAAGAGTTTCGTAAAATTTCGTCGCGATCGTAAGAGATCGCAATTTTCGTAACGGTATCGTTTTTGTGAGTGCGATTTTTGTAAAGGATTAGTTTTTGGAATCGCGATTTTTGTTTCTCAACTATTTCTTTTGCTTTTTTTACTGTTTTCTGGTTTTTAATTTCTTTTATTCGTACTATACATTCATTTTTTTTTCAAACGAGATTTGGAAAATATGTTTTAAAGTTTTCCTTTTTAAAGGTTGTTTGGAGAAAATTTACCCCACGTAGGTCTGTCCCTCTTCATGGCATTAAAATGATATAAATGCTTTTTTTTTAAATAGGAGACTAATTTATAAATTATTTTCGGTATCTGGTAACTATTTGGAGACTATTACTCATATTAAAGGCAACAAAAGCAACTAATTTTAGAAGCGGAACTCAGTGATAGCACTGCCCCTCAACCTTCATAAAATTTTGAAATTTTACAGTGGAAATGTTGTTTTCAGTTAATTTTAGTGTGTAAGGACTTTATATGGTTTTTGAAGAAATATATCACAATAGCCATATTGTTTGATTTTATTAGCCATGGTTGTTTCCAAGAAAAAGGAAATTGTAATGTTATAAAAATACATACCCAATTACAGAGTATAAAGTTATTATATAATACAGCGCTGAAAAATAATTAAAGGAATGTTTTTATTTGATTTATGTAATTACTAGCAGTACCCGCACAACGATGCCAGTGCTAAAAATTGAATGGAAGTTCGTTGAAAAAAAAAAAAAATTCTGATGTGAAATGATCGTTTTTCTTTGTATAAAATGCGTACACACCTTTTCAAAAAAAAAACTATTTAAGTTTCTTTGGAATTTAAAACTTTTCGTCAAATCATTAAATTAGATTTACAGTTGCTTTAAAACTCTATTTAGCGAGTGAAGCGGTTTTTACTGCAATTTAAAATATTTCGTCAAATAAACAAGAAAAGACATTAAATAATATCTTTCAAATATAAAAATAATTCCGCAGCTCTATTGTTTATCGCCAAATTTGCCCAGCAACCACGCTGTCATAATCCATCCATCTAACGAAAAAAAAAAAAAACATCCCGTGGAACATTCAAAAATCATCGTCAGAAAAAAAGAATAAAATGTCGTACATTTCACTCGGATAAAAACAAAAGTTTCTTTTCTTTCAAAACAAATCGCCAAAACAATGAATTACATTAACGGTTGCCTTAAAACAACAATCCTAGACTGAACCTGCTCAGCGCCTAACATGCCAATCGACCACGCTACCGGAACCCAGCCCTTTTGCGAGTGAAGCGGGTGTTTTTTCTTTAGCAAGAATAAATGTTACGCCAAACAAACAAAAAGGTATAAAATCACATTAACAGTAGCTTTCAAATCTTTATATATTAAGAGCTGCGTTGCCTGGCTTTACCCGGTCTACCTTGAGAACAAAAATTGTATCAAGTGACATATGTTCAACAATTAATTAAAAGAATAACTTAACAACTTAAAGAATAACTTAAATAAAAGAAAAAAAAACACCATGCAAAATTATCCTTCCAAACAATGAAGACAGATATTAAAATACTTTTAAGAAATTAAAATGCGAAAGCTGGATTTTAAAAGTGTAACCATGGAAACATGAAATAAAATAAGTTTAAGAAATCAGATGCAAAATAAGGAAATAATCAATGGATTCAAAAAGCGTACCATGGAAACGCGAAAATAAAATGTTTGACAACCTGAATCAAAATGACATATTTCGAAATTGATTTAAAAACGCTTGTAACTTTTTTTTCTTTTGAAGATAGAAGCTAATTTTTTCGACCAAAGGTCGAGAGAGATCTGGAGGTAAAAATCTCGCTTTTTTTCAATGCTGTCAAAAAGAAAACTGTGGGACAATTCCTTAACTTTTTATTGATAGATTTAATGAAGAAAGTAGTGCCTAAATTTCAGCTAAGCCTAAAAAAGTTCGAGCTAAAAACGCAAATTACTCCCGCCGTAATTAAGTTAGAGCATTGAAACAAATTGTTTAGAACGCGGAAAATTCTTCCCTTTTCAACGATACATAATATTAATGTGTGCAAGTAATTTTTCACCCCTTTAATAGCCAATAATAGGCAATTTGCGTGAAATTTGGGCCTAAATTTGAATAAAAAAGGAACTATTTATCGGATTTTTTCGAATTATAGCCTGTTACTCAGTAAGAAAGCACCTTTCATATAGTGAAAGAATTTTTCAAATAGGTGCAGTGGTCCCGGAGATTGCCTCGAACATATAAACACAAAAATCCGCCTTCTCTCTTTATAATATTAGTAAAGATGTATCATCTTTCTTTTTAAATGGAGAAATACTTCTTTTTAATTAATGTAGCACAATTTCTCTCGCACTGGCGATGTGTGGTGACCGGCTCACACAATAAGCTGCCTATTATTGTATTTTTGGGTTTGCTTTCAAGTAAATTAACTTGCATTTAGCTGTAGAAAAATATAAGCTGTTTTACAAAATTCTTGAGGAGATATATATATATATTTTCCTGATAAAATATATTTCATTTAAATTTTCTTTGAAAATCCAACCAAAATTGTTGGGGGTGCGGCGCACCCTCTGGCACCCCCGTAAATCCGCCTATGCCACCGTCGCGTCGACCGGCTGCTTCTCTAGCGAAAACCGTCTCCAGGTTGCGTCCATATCCTACACACACGCGCATACACACACACTCATGCCTGCGCACAGACACAAACACACACTCCTACACACACATACACACACTCATGCCTGCGCACAGACACAAACGCATATGCCTACACACACACCCGAACACCTACACACACGCGTGTACACACACAGCACTGCATACACAACACGCACACACATGCATGCATACACACACACACGCACCCACATACCTGCGCCTACACAAACACACACGCGCAGTCATACACACACACGCTCGTGATTGCGAAAAACATAATTTGAATTCAAGGTGCCAAAAATTCAAATTAATATATATATATATATATTTTTTTAAAGTCTCAATATTTGTTTTAGTGCCATAAGGTACACAGCTTTGATGTTAAAAAAAAAATAATTTAGAGTTTGTACCAGTGTTTGAATATGCAAAACATAGTTCGGAGTTCAACTAGAAATTCAGTTTAATCTGCAGACACTTCCCACTATGAGCCCCAGCTCCCCCTTGTTATACAAAGTTCCTACGCCAAAGATTTCGTCTTGTTTAGAGATTCCAAACTCGTCCCGCCATTGTTCTAAAAAAATGGTAGATTTTTATTCATTTAGTTTTAAATTACAAATGTGAGAAAAGCAACAGTTTCAAATTAAAGGATTACTTGTAATGTACCGGTTTATCTGGAGTATTTGATGAGTAAGGTTGGGATATAAGTCAGAATTTTATTTCTTTGTTTATTAAGATTTGTGTTTGAATGACGTACTTTTGAAAGAGCAATGGGGGCGGGGGGGGGGCGGCACTTGTCAACCTCGTTTTATCCTGTTTTTAAATACTAATCGTCTCTATCGCCCCCTTGAAGTGTCAAATCTTCCCTCTTTTGGGGCTATCACCCCCAGGGTTGGAAACCACTGTTCTAAGTTGGCGTTTATTAATTTCTTTCATTAGCGGAACCCTTTTTAATGCTCCCTTTTTTCGTGGAACCCCTGATGGTGTTTCAATAGTTTTGCAGTGGCGTAGCCAGCATTCTGTTTCGGAGAATACTCAGGTTCTTACCTCAAGGAGACTATCACATTAACTATTTGTCATTAAATTGCTAATTAAATACACATAACTATAGATCATTTTAATTACTCATTGTTAAATCCCTTGCATACATTAAAGTAGAGGGCGCGTTGGCAGTGTGCGTCAAGTAGGTGCGCACACGTGCCCCTATGTCATAAAAACTGATTTTGATTATTTTTGCCAGGTTAGTTGTTAGTTTTCGTTGGTTGTTGTCAGTTGTATTTTCTGTTAATGGTTAGGGCGGTGTTTTCAGTTTCTTAAGTTCATTATATGATTTTATATTTACACGTTTTTAATAAATGTATTGTATTGTTCGAATTGAGTTTATTGCCTATTGAAATACAGTCCACATAACCTACACAAGAGCATCGTACAGTTTTGGTCCGTGCGACCAGGACTGAATTACATTGGAACTGAATTGTGTTTCAGTTGTGATCTGTTTTTGAAATTTGAAAGAAATTGGAAATTTGCAATGACGGAACCTGCAACGAAAGTTTCTGATTTAACAATACTGAATAGAAAACGAGGAGCCATCAAAGGCCAAATTACTAGGATTGAAAATTGTGTCAATGCTGAAACTCCGCCCGATTCGAAAGTGTTAGAATTGAAATTGTCTTCATTGAACAACTTGAAGGAAAAGATAAATTCCTTACGAAATGAAAGTTTTTGTAGTCTTCCAAATGACAAAGACGTGGAAGATTTTGAAGGAACCTTAACAGAGGTCGAGGATTATCTAGAAGAAACTGAAGTAAGTATCTTCAATTTGTTAAAGATTCAAAATACTTCAAGTAGTAAGGCTGAAAAAGCTAATAGCGAATCAATCGCGAATGCTAAAATCAAGCTACCAAGTATTTCCTTACCGCATTTTTCGGGGAAATATACCGAATGGTTAACATTTAAATCGCAATTTATTACTTTAATTGATAGTAATAAACAACTGTCGGATTCCCAAAAACTGTTTTATTTGCAGTCGGCGTTGACAGGAACGGCGAAACAACTGCAAAATATTGATGATTCATATTCTTCTCTGTTTGAAGCATTAAAAAATAGATATGAAAATAAAAGATTGATTGTTCAAAGTCATATATCTGAAATATTAAATGCAAACAAATTAAAGTGTGAAAATCCTAAGGATTTGCGTTATTTAACGGATAATTTGCTTAATAATTTAAGAGCTTTAAAACAGTTAGATTTGAATATGAATGCTCTATCAGAAGCAATTTTAATGAATGTTATGCTGCAACGGCTTGATGAAGAATCAAGAAAGGTATTTGAAATGTCTTTGGATTGTAATGATCTGCCAAATTGGGAAAAATTCATAGAGTTTTTATTGAAACGTATTCAAGCGCTAGAGAATGTTCAACGTAGTGTTCCCGTTGCAAAATTTAAACAAGAATGTATACCTAAACAAAAAAATTTCGTGTTGCAAAATAACAATGTTGTTTGTCCTGTATGTAATGAGAATCATTTAACTTATAAATGTAAGAAATTTCTAGATTTACCTGTCCAAGAAAGATTAAATTTGGTTCGTAAATTGCAATTATGCTTTAATTGTTTAAGTAAACATAGAAGGTCAGAATGTTCTAGGTTAGATTTTAAATGCCGAATTTGTTCAAATTCTCACCATTCTATGCTTCACGGAGCTAATTTCGCAAAGGTAGATTTTGATAAAAGTAAGAATCCCAAAACGTTTGTGAATAATTCCCGACATAACGTAAATTCGCGTTCAGAGCAATTTAGTACAGTAAAGGCATTAGAATCCGAGGAACAGGTTTCGAATGAAGAAAATAAAATCGGTGCATGCGGGAATAGTAGTCGGGATTCGCAGAATTGTTTTACTCAATGGGGAAGTCAGTCAAATGTTCTGTTGTCGACTGCAGTTATTTATGCGAAAACTGCAGACGATTCCTTTTTGCCCTTTCTTACAATTTTAGACACAGGATCTGAAATTTGTGCCTGCACACAGGAAGTTGCAGACTTGTTAAAATTAAAGAGTCGGTCGGTTAACTTTTTAATTACGGGATTGAATGGAGCGGGTTTAAAAGTTAAAAAAGAAATAAATGTGATTATTTCAAATAAAAGTAAGAGCTTTCAGAAAACTATTAAAATGCTGGTAATACCCAAAATTACGAATTTGACCCCATCCAAACATCTTGATATTTCCAACCTTAAACTTCCACAGCATTTAATGTATGCTAATCCTAACTTTTTCAAACCGCAGCGCGCTCAAGTTTTGTTGGGTGGCAATGTATTTTATGAGTTATTGCGAACGGGACAAATTAAAGTGAAAGACAGTTCGGTAATTTTGCAGAATTCAGTATTCGGCTGGATTGCTACGGGAACACTTAACTATAGGGAAAACAGAAATTTTAAATGTTATGTAGTAGAGGATAAAACTGAAGCAGCTTTAAAGCAATTTTGGACTCTTGAATCTTTCGGCATTAAAGACGATTTAAAACGCTCAGATGAAGACGCCGCTTTAGAAGTTTTTAATAAAACGGTACGCTATAACAACGAACGATATGAAGTTAGTTTTCCTTGGAAGAAAAATTGGAAGGAATTAAATGACAATTTTGAGGTAGCAGAAAGGCGGTTTCAAGGTTTAGTCAAGAAAATGAAACGCGATAAGACTTTGTATATTCAATACAGTGAAATTTTGAAAGAATATTTAGCGAACGGAATAATTGAAGAAGTCAAGGAACCTGAAAAACGCATTGATAGACCTGTTTTTTATCTTCCTCACCATGCAGTATTCAAGCAACAAAGTGTTTATACTAAATGTAGGATAGTTTTTGATGCTAGTTCAAACGACGTTGGACAACTGTCACTAAATGACTGTCTTTGGTCTGGTATAAATTTGAACCCGCATATTTTTCAACTGTTGATTTACTTTAGAATTAACAAGATTGCCATGTTATCGGATATAGAGCGTGCGTTTTTGCAAATATCTCTAAACGAGTTTGATAGAGATGTGGTTAGATTCCTTTTTGTTAAACATGATCCTAATAAGAATGACAATGTAGAAGTAGTAGTTTATCGTTTTTTACGTCTGACATTCGGAATAAATGTGAGCCCTTTTTTGCTGTCTGCAACCATTAAAGAACACATCAAAAAGTACGAAGAAGCCTATCCCGTTACTACTGAAGTACTCAATACCTGTTTTTACGTTGATGACCTTGTTACTGGTGCAGACAATATAAAGGATGCTTTAAAAATTTCTATCGAAGCAAATAACATAATGAAAAAAGCTAGTATGAATCTCCGCAAATGGATTTCGAATGATGAAGTGTTGATGAAAATGTGGGAAGAACGAGAATTTAATATTTTACCGAGTAATCTCTCAAATAACTGTAACGAACCAAGTAAGGTTCTCGGACTGCCGTGGGACATTAAGGAAGATACTTTCGCTATAGAAGTAAAGGATTTGCTTGAATTTATCAAGACCGGAAAGAATACAAAACGATTTGTGCTGCAAGTAGCAGGTAGAATATTCGATCCTCTAGGATTTGTGACACCATACACCATCAGAATTAAGTGCCTGTTTCAAGAATTATGGATTCGAAAAATTTCCTGGGACGCTGAGCTGCCAGATGACATTTTAAAAATCTGGAATCGCTGGTGCTTTGAACTCCCTACATTGTTAAAACTCCAAATTCCCAGAAACGTCCTTGATTGTGCAGAACTTTCAAGTTGTGACATAGAATTGCATACCTTCTCGGACGCCAGTCCTAAAGCTTACGGTGCCGTCGTGTTTGTACTGATAAGATCTGATGACAAAGTTATTGTGAACTTTCTTACATCTAAAAGCCGTGTGGCTCCGTTAAAAAAGATTACTCTTCCACGAATGGAGTTGCTAGGAGCTTTACTTGCTGCTAGATTAGCAAATGAAGTTGCAAATGTGTTGAAGCGGAAAATATCCCCTCCTATGTACTTTTGGACAGATTCTCAAATAGCACTATACTGGATTAGAGGTTCAGCTTTGAAGTGGAAAACCTTCGTCTGCAACCGTGTGAAGGAAATTCAGGAACTTACAGACCCCGATAAATGGTTCTTTTGCGTAAGTCGTGACAACCCATCTGATGCTTTGACGAGAGGTATCAGTATCGATCAGCTGTTAGAAAACACAGCTTGGTGGTATGGTCCTACATTTCTGAAATCCGTGAACATTTATTCTACTGATCATCTTTCAGTGGTTCCCGAAGAGGGAGCAATCGATAAAGAACTAAAACCGAACTTAAAAACTGAACCAAATGAACATTTAATGAACTTGATTGCGAGAAATGAAAATTCTGTTTTTGATTGCATACTTAATAAGTCAAATAATTATATGAAACTTATTCGTATTGTAAGTTTTCTTTATAGGTTTATTTATAATTGTAAAAATCCAAAGTCCAAGAAAATAGGTCCTTTGTCTATTGATGAATCTGCTAATGCAGAAAATTGGTTAATACGTTCTCTCCAGGAAGGTGAGTTTTCTGATGAGTTTAAAAGGTTAACAAATGGTAAACAAGTTCACAGCAGAAGTAAACTTTCCTCTTTAAATGTGTTTTTGGATAAAAATAAAGTAATGAGAGTAGGGGGGAGACTGTACCACGCAGATTTATCTTATGCAACCAAACATCCTATGGTTTTACCTGCAAAACATCCTTTAACAAGTATAATTTTAAGAAATGTTCATCTTAAATATCTTCACGTAGGTCCCCAAGCTCTTTTACATCAAGTTAGACAAAAATTTTGGCCGCTAAATGGCAGGAATAGCTGTAGGAAAATTGTTCGTAACTGTGTGATCTGTTTCAAAAACAGACCTGTTACTGTTAGTCAAATCATGGCTGAATTGCCTAAAGACCGGGTAAATCCTAGTTATCCCTTTTTTGTCACTGGGATAGATTTTTGTGGTCCTTTCTTTATCAAATTTAAAAACCAAAGGAAGGGTGTATTAAATAAAGTGTATGTTGTTGTTTATGTTTGTCTAAGTACTAAAGCAATACACCTGGACTTTGTAACTGATATGACTACACAGGCTTTTATAGCAAGTTTGAAACGTTTTTTCGGCAGGCGAGGAAAATGTTCAAAAATCATTACTGATAATGCTAAAACGTTCGTTGGTGCCAATGTCGAAATCAAGCGATTGCAGAAAATGGTTAGAATTCCCGATGAAATTTTGTCAAATTATTTTCTAACAGAAGGTATTCAGTGGAATTTCATTCCTCCTAGATCGCCCAATTTTGGTGGCATTTGGGAGGCCGGGGTGAAATCGTTCAAATTCCATTTAAAAAGAGTGATTGGCAGTCAAAATTTAACTTTAGAAGAATTTATTACAATTTTGTCAGAAATCGAAGGTGTTTTAAATTCCCGGCCTCTCATACCAATGTCATCAGAAATGGACAATTTTGAAATATTAACACCAGGTCACTTTCTTATTGGCAGACCTATCACTACCCTTAGTGAACCACAATTGATTGATGTTAAGGAAAACACCCTTTCTAAG
Source organism: Uloborus diversus (assembly GCF_026930045.1). Taxonomy (NCBI): domain Eukaryota; kingdom Metazoa; phylum Arthropoda; class Arachnida; order Araneae; family Uloboridae; genus Uloborus; species Uloborus diversus. The sequence goes on along the minus strand of NC_072731.1, from coordinate 163,247,040 downwards.
TGGCAAAGGATTACCAAATTTAGTCAACAAATTTGGAAGTTATGGAAAAGGGATTACTTAACCCATTTACAACAGAGAAATAAATGGAAATTTAGCAAAAATGATGTTAAAACAGGGACTCTTGTTCTCATTCGAGAAGAAAACTTGCCATCGACAAAATGGTGTGTTGGCAGAATCATTGAGACGAACATTGGTCGTGATAATAGAGTTCGAGTAGTAAAATTATGTTTGCCAAGTGGAAGCACACTGATAAGAAATGTTAGAGATGTTTGCATTCTTCCAGTTGAAGAAACTGTTTAATTTTTATATATAGCTTTGGAATTAGGATGTTTACTAGTTTGTGCTTGAGTAAGTAATGTTTAATTTGTTCATGTTATCAACTGTTATTTTGAACTTTATTTGTTTGGAATGTGATATTGAAATAGTAATTTCAATCGCGGGGGAGTGTTAAATCCCTTGCATACATTAAAGTAGAGGGCGCGTTGGCAGTGTGCGTCAAGTAGGTGCGCACACGTGCCCCTATGTCATAAAAACTGATTTTGATTATTTTTGCCAGGTTAGTTGTTAGTTTTCGTTGGTTGTTGTCAGTTGTATTTTCTGTTAATGGTTAGGGCGGTGTTTTCAGTTTCTTAAGTTCATTATATGATTTTATATTTACACGTTTTTAATAAATGTATTGTATTGTTCGAATTGAGTTTATTGCCTATTGAAATACAGTCCACATAACCTACACAAGAGCATCGTACACTCATGATTGCTAATCATTATTTCGTATTGTAAAATACCAGTACACTCCTATTTGTGATTCTGAGAAATACTCAGAATTTTTAAAACTGATAAATAACCTCAGAATTTCTGCATGAGTTATATGATTAAAATATCTTCTTAGTTAGGAAAAGAAATACTGATGTGCTTTACCTGCAAAAGTGTTAACAATTCCCAGTATCTCTTATTTTTTAATATTTTTTTACCCTTTTAACTTTTCCGCACAAAAACGAAAACCTGTATCCTAAACCCAAAAACCCTCAGCCTTAAAAAGTTATGATATCTAGTTTGCACGCCAAGTATCTGCCAAACTATCATCCTCCCTCTTCTCCTCTTTCATCACAGCTACTTCCATTAGAACCTCCTCCCACCTTCAACTCCTCAGAAATATGGATAGATCTTTTAAATTGTTTATCTTGTTTGGCAGGAAGCTTTTTGCTCACCAAGCAACCACTTCACTTTGAAAAGCTTCCCGCCAACTAGATAAACAATTTAAAAGATCTATCCATAATTCTGAGGAGTTGAAGGTGGGAAAAGGCTCTAATTGAAGTAGCTGTGATGAAAGAGAAGAGGGAGGATGATAGTTTGGCAGATACTTGGCGTGCAAACTAGATATCATAACTTTTTAAGGCTGAGGGTTTTTGGGTTTAGGATGCAGCTTTTCTTTTTTGTGTGGAAAAGTTAAAGGTTTTCTTGGCGGGGAAATTTTTACAACAGGGTTGTTTTTGATGAGATACCACATCTTTTTGCATTGATATTATTACTTTGTCTGTATTTTTAGAATTGAGAACTTCAAGTCAGAAAATTTTCAATTGAAACAACGCTTGGATAATAAAATACTATATTTAAAAAAATATATAATAAATTCTATTACAGTTTCTTTATTTGACAGATTATTCAACATTTTCATGAAGGTTTCTTTAAATGTTTTACAGCTTGCGGGCTATTTTAATCTAGCTTTTCCCTTTTTGTTTAATTACATTTTTTCTTAAATTGTGGACTGTTTTACGTTTTATGGGATAATTTTAATTGTTTGGTGATTTAGCTTTCTCTTGATAGAAGTCTTTGTCTTGTTTAATACCTAGTTTTGTTTAAAAGTTTATTAAAAAAACAAAATAACGCATGTTATCACCAAGCAAAAAAAAAAAAAACTAAGCCATTAAATACTTTAAATTTGAATGTCTCAGAAGATCTATACAACTGTACTCGACGTCAAATCGCGGATATCCCAAATTTGCCATAGCGAATGCGCATGATGCGCTCGGACTAATCTCATTAAAAGTCTTGCTTAAATTAATTGCAAATATTTTTTTCAGCTAACAAATTACTGCAAAGCACGGATATCCACATGCGTATTTCATATATTTTCAATTCATTATGTATTGTTTGTGAAAAATCCATTAATTTAGAAAATAAGCAAACCAATAAAAAAAAGTGCTATTTTTCGTTTTCAATTAAAAAGTTATATGTGCCGTATTCATATGCGTGCAGTTTCATATAATTTGTAACGCAAAATATTCTATAATGGTTTAACCCCAGTTTCGTGCCGACATTTAAAATTTCTCCCCCCCCCCTTAAATATGTCAAAACTGAAAAACAGGGGGAAGGAAATTTCGTATTGGCAAACCTTGTGTGTGGGGGGGGGGGGGACAGCATTCTAATATCATTCATTAATTTGTTTCTATGCTTAAGTATAAACAAACAACATGGAAATGGGAAATCTGAAAACAGAAAGCTCAATGAGCTAGTCTGCGCGCATGCGCAGTCGCTGTGGCAAATTTGTGATATCCGCGATTTAACGTCTAGCTGCAACTGTTGGATATGTTTTAGTATTGATTGGATTTCATTTCCTAAGACAACTTTGGAATAACTGTTATATCTGTTCTAACCTTGCAATTGCAGTCCGAGATAAACAAACTCTATGAGCTGAGAGGAAGTACATAAGAATTTAGGGGAAATTAGTGATTTTCAAACTTTAATTACTCCGGCCCATGATATCAATGTGGGTTGAATTTTTGTATATGTACTCAATGGCCCCCCAAGAATATGTATACAAAAAAATCATTACCATAGGCCCCCCGGGGGATGTGATAGAACCCTGGGAAAGTACAATTTGGGGGGTAAAAACAAGGGGGAAAGAGGAGGGGGGTCAAATGGCACAAAAGGCACATCAGTAGGGCACAAGGAATGTGTGTGCGAAATTTCATCTTGATTCCTTGTTTCGTCTGGGGTGTAGCCCTGTCAAAGAAAGCGAAAACGTTTTTGAACAGCGATTTTCTAACTTATATTCCTCCTCCTCCTGATGGTCCAGGGGATTGTATTTTGGTTTACGTCGTCAGGGGCCACTAGAGATTGAGTATACCAAAAATCAACTCCGGGGGTCTTCATGGGGCTAAGATACAGAGGGGTAAAAAACCCAGAAAACCCCAACTTGTTCTGTCGTGTAAATTTGTTCTTGGTCGCTTTTATTTTCTTTTGTCTTTGGCGGTGGATTTGCTTTTGTTGGGTGTTGGCGTTTGGTTTCCTTGGCGGCCAGGACGCTCCCTCGTCCCGTGATTCCCTCAGCCAAAACTAGAGTCGCTGTATAGGGGCCTTAGACAGAACTAAACCATTTAGACCCTCGTGACCAGTACTGCTCCTTAAATTGGTCATCACTCATTAAATGCTTAAATTGTCCTTTCAACTGCTGCCAAATAGATACTTTTCACTTTTCCCTTCCGAGTCCCCCGTACCTGCCACTATTTGTGGCTTAACCAGTTGAACCCTGAAGACAGCTCTGATTTTTTGAACCAGACCAGTGACCGAGCAATCCCTGGTTCTACACCCCAGAGGTATCTTTTCACTTGGAAGACTTTGTGCCACGAACATATTTAACGTTCCCCAGTCACCATTAATGAAGACGACGAACCTTCGACCAGCGAGGATCGAACTCGGGACCCTCCGGCCACAAGTTCGATGCCTTACCGATCAGGCCACCACGGCCTTTGCCGTAGATACTGGGCTAGTATAAAGGGCGAAATATTTGAAACTGATGTCAAAAATCGTAATTTATGGCAATATTTATTAATACATGAAATACACTGCCAGCTCAGTCATTTCCAGCCGAGGACTGCAGTTTCGTGCTTATTAGCACTTATCAGCCCGGTATAGGAAAGTGACTGAGCTAGAGATGGAAATGTTGTAAGAAAGGGATTTTGGGTGCTTTCCCGAAATTTGTTCAACATTGAAGCCACTTCTAAACTATTTTTGGCGATATTAGAGAGTCAATAGCTTCTTCAAAACTTTTTCAAGATTGAAGATTTTAAAATCCAATTTTGTGTTATATTTTGGAGACATTAGCTGAAAAATAGGCGTTTTGGGAATAATCTCGAAAAATTTTTTAAGTTAAAACCTTAAAGACACCAAAGTCAGTACTAGTGAAAATGCTCAAAATATCTAACTTCCGAAAGTAAAATCAGTGAAAACAGCACAAATTTGCAAAATATTATAGACACGTGTTTCGGAGCTATAAAGAGCTCCTTTTCAATGTAAAAAAAAAGAATTGAGCTCAAGGGAACTTTTATCTCTGAGCTCACATTTTTTTTGCATCGAAAAAGTGGTTCACTGGAGCCCAGAAGCCAGAAACGCGAGTTTGTACTTTTTTTTTCCAAAGCTGTTTTAAGCGCTATTCGTTTTACTTTTACTTTTTAGCACAAAAGAATTTAGTTTTTCCTCTCTGCTAAATGGTTTCAAGTTTTTGTTTAAAAAACTTAGCAGCTAATTTATTTTGCACTTACAAAGGGAATAAAAAGTTATGCTTCGTTTAATGAAACGTATTGCAGTGTTTAAATGCAAAACTGGGCCGTGGTAGCCCGATCGGTAGAGTGTCGGATTCGGGGCCGGAGGGTCCTGAGTTCGAACCTCGATGGTCGAAGATCCACCGTCGTCATTAAAGGGGACTGGGCGACGTTAAATATGCTCGTGGTCTCAATGTCCTCCAAGTGAAACGATGCCTCTGGGGGTGCTAGCACCAGGTAGCTATTAGCTCCTGGTCTAGTTCTAAATTCTCATGAACTGTTCGATCCGGTGATTGTGCTGCCATATGTTGGTATAAAAAAAATAATGGAGGCAAGGCACTTAGTATGCAGTCCTCGACATAAATACAGTTGTAGTCAGTTGTGACTCGAAATCGAAATGCAAAACTGACTGCCTGCGGTGGGTTGGTGTACTTCGCCGTTCACCTGTAGAACCGAAGTGCACCTGTTTGGCCACTACCAGGCATTATTAATGTGATCTTAGTTTTCATATAGGGACTCTATTACACGTTGCTTCAGATTCAGCAGATTGGTCTCTCCGCAGGCATTCTAACTCTGTAATTATTCATAGTAGGAAGAGGACAACTCAGCCAAATTCTTACATATTGCAGCGAAATGTTTATTTTTCAAGTCCATTGACAATTCCGAAAGTACATTATTTGTTTTAAGTGTTTTGATCCTCTTTTATGGGGTAAAACGCTGATTCAAGTGCAGTTTTCATTCATTTTTTTTATATTTTTTTCATTTTGTTTCGTAATTTTTTTTTAATTTATCTCCCTGAAATCCATTTAGTCTGAAGGTAATTTAAAGACGTATGCTACAACATATATTTAGTTTAATGCTAACTAAAACCTTATAGGTTTTAATATTTCAGTTTGATAGTGCTGTAGTTAGAATGAAGGCTTTAATAATTATTTACCTTAAAATAGTGATAAACATGAATAACTGTAAAAAGGAGTGACAAGATGTTTTTTTACATGCATCATGCATCACAGAATTAAATATTTTGCTCGAGTCATGAATTTCCATTTTTTCCCCCCACAATTTGATACTTAGCAGACACTATAAAGCTACAGATTCTTTTGAATTCATATAGCATAATCAAGTTTAAAATTGCTATATTTTCTCATAAAAAGCTGAATCCATGAATATTTTTGGTCTTTTTGGTAAAATTTTAAAAAGTGGATTGAGCTGACTTTGATACTGAATCCCTTATATCGTCGACTCCGAGCAACAGTAAGACTCTTAATCCTAGGAATAACACTAACTCTGAGGTGACGATATATCTTTTTGTGGCAGTTTTTTTCTTGTAGGAGATGAATTATCTGTAGCAAGCTTGTTTCTCAAGACAGAGAAATTTTTTTCTGATGAATGTATATCTAAAGTGAAGCATTTGTTTTTAGAGGAGTACATGAAAGTCTTTTTTCAATTGTTAGGATACCTATTTAGTTAATGTCAACTAAGAAAGAAAAGTTTTTACCTGATATATTAAAGTTATTTCTTAGCATGAAAAGTACTTTTTGTCATTAGAAAATAAAAAATAAAGCTCATATGCAATCTAAGAAACAAAGTGAGGATTTTCTTTTCTTTGTTTAACAAATATGACATGATTATTTGTAGGCAAAATGTTAGGACGCAAGCAGAGTGTGAAAGGGGAAGAAATTCTAGCTGATTACGGTGCTGGGGAAACATTAATGCAATTGGGCATTGCAGCCGATGATGAATGGGTAAGTTTGCGTTGTGTAAAGTAAATCACATTTTCAAGGTCTTCCTCTTTGGTCTGATTTAAGTTTTTAAATCAGATTTACATATTTTCGATATTACATGGTGTGCAGCCAGTTATACAGGATCTGTTTTTATGTTATGATTAAATTCATACCAGATTGGTTTACAGATATGGTTACAAAATTTTAGTGATATTCAAAGTATGCTCTTAGAGTATCAACACACCTGCAGTCAAATTTCCTGTGCTTCATATGCTCTCTGAAAGTCAGCAAATGAAACATCTTTCAGAGCACGCTTGCAAGCCACTTTAACAGGATCTAGGGCTCCCTGGTTGTGTTCTTTGATTGCAGCTTTACTCTGAGAAAAAGAAAAAAATCTGTATGGGCAACATTAGCGCTATAGAGATGCTTAGAAACTGTTTTTGATGTCATTTCTTGTTAGATACTCTGCAACGACGAAGCAGTTGGGATACGCGGATCTTGTCATGATATATCTTCTAAGCCCATCATTTCTAAATTTTCCAGTGGAATCGGCCTGTGTTCAAAACATTTTATAGAGGAAAAGCAACCAAATAGGTACAAAATTCCTCAGTTCATTATGTTTCTGAAATTCATAAGGAGGCCGATTGACCTGTACCTGATTGCTGAAATGACGATTCTTGTAACTCCCTATTGGCGGTCAGTTTCTGGTTTCTCTCAGTTGACCAGTCTGTTCAATCCTTTGTATAAAATTTGATTTGCTCAACTCTGGGTAATGTTTTGCTGCATTTTGAGCTTACACACATGCTCTGTAGATGTTTCATTTGCTTACTTTCAGGGAGCATACTAAGTGTGGAAAACTTGCCTGCAGAAGTGTGTCAACTCAAGGAGCAGACTTAAAAAACAACTAAAGTTTTGTAATGATATCTGTATATTCATTTTGATTTGTGGATTTATTCTCATTACTTAGAATGCAGACAGGGCCGGATTTGGACAGTGTGGAGGTCCCAATCAGGGTTTGAAAAGATCATCATATTTTCGAAAATATCGAATACTTTGATATATATCCGAATATTTTGATATATATGTATATCCGATATTTTAGATCAGTACTTTAATAGTAAATACATCCCATGACCCCGCGAAAGTTGAGATATTTTGTAAAAATTTTACTGTGGGGGCCCTTTTGTTGTGGAGGCCCCGGGGCAGTAGCCCCACCTGCCCTCCCCTAAATCCGACCCTGAATGCAGACCCTGTATATTAGGTATAGCTGGGTGGTGATGAAGGAGTGAGGCTTGTTTTGTGCAAATGAGTCACATTTTTCAACTCGTTCTTCTTTGCTTGCTTTTAGCCTTTTAATCAAATTTACATATATTTGTTAGTGTCAAATTGTGTGCAATGATGATATTGAATGAAAAAAGTTCAAATAAGCTTTGTGCTACAATATGATTTTTTGAAGAAACCAACATACATAAAGCTCAAATTAACATGAAAATACATTTTTGAGTAAAAAATGTATTTTTGTGTTAATTTGTGCTTTATTTATGTTGGTTTTTCCAATTTAATCAATGATTATATCGATTTGTAAAAATTTTTTATCCTCACTTTATTTAGGTGTGGGGTGCGTCGCTTGTTACGACTTTGTGCTCTTTTGAGTCTGCTGTCAGTGAGCCTAAATACAACTCGAACCTTTGAGCGTTATCCATACTTAATTTATGCTACGTTTGTGTGTGATTGTGTTGTGACTATCCTTTTCACAATTGAAATGATCGTTAAGATGTATTTTCGTGGATTTGGGGTACGTATAATGCTGTTTTTTTCAACCTTATTACATGTTTGCACAGTTATAGTGAAGTTTATTAATGTTGCTTCTAAAGTTGTTTTCTCTTGGAAGTTTTTCTTCTAATTTTTTATGTAATAATAGTCTTTAGAAAGATGTCATCAAGTTTTAACACTTCTAATTATCAAGAAGGAATTTTAATTTTCTCAAATGTTTATATTTTGGCTGGCTAAATTGAGTTATTTCAGTAACTTAGAATTTTCTCAAAAATATATATCTGAAACTATTGTGCATCAGTAGATCTAAGACAAACTTTTTTAATTAATGTGAATCAACTAGCATTATGTTTTATCACTACACAATACAGTGAAATACAAAAATGACTATCAGCAACAAGCTCTTGGCATAGCTAGGCTCTTCCTAAATAATTCTTATACATTCTCATGGAAGATTAAAAGCCCTTTTAAAATAAAACCAAGTAGTAGATGCTTCCAAAAAATTGTTCCAAGTGTCTCCAAACCTATTTAAGTAATATTATTTTCTAGCTATTATATTAATTAGAGATTGAATAGCTTAACAAGGGTCTCCAACCTACAGCCTGTGGACCACGTCCAGCAAACAGATTTTGGCGGTGTATTTCATGAATTTCAGTAGTCTTTAGGATTCATTAATAATTTTTGAAAAAAATTATTTCAAATGTTTCTTTTCATTCCGTCTGAAATTAATTAGTTACATTTATGCCCTATTCCTTGCCAATTTGATGCTTTTTATTGACACCGAAAAATTTTAAGATATTTTTCTACCTAAAACCATAGGTTTATTTTGGAGGGGGGGGGGGGGGGTTCATACTTTAGCATGACCCCCCCCCCTAAAATAGTAGTCTGTATCTTCCTTTGCCCTTGAGTAAGTTAGGTCAAAAGAACTCTTAGTTAAAGCGAACCCTGAGCGGAACTATATCTTTTGCTTCATAAATATCATAGTTTTGGTTGCATCACAGATTTACTAAACTGAGATATTCTGATAGAGAACAATGTGAAAAAGCAAATAAAAATCCTTAAGCAGAACCTTTTTTTTTTTTTTGCATTCACTTCAATGAAATAAAAAGTCTTTGATGTAGTTTCATTGAAAACTTAAATAAAATGTACAAATTGTTATATGAAGTTGAATGTTTATGCTCCACTTGGCTGCCTCGATGTTTTTATTAAATTGTAAAAATTTTAACTATCTTTTCAGGGAGAATATTCTTATTTAAAAGATCGTTGGTGCCAATTTGATGCTACAATGGTTTTTTTTCTTATGGATATCTGTTATACTTCAGGTAATACTTTTTTAATAAATTGAGCATATCCCTGCTTTTTCTTATACTTATACATGGATCTAATTGTAGAATTTGTTTAGTGATCAAACAATGCTTAAGGTTTATAGATTATATATTTTAATAAGCTGCATAAAACTTTTTTCAGATATTTGAAATGCTACATGTTGTGCCAAAGTTTTCATACTTGTCAATTTTGAGAGCTCCTCGTCCATTAATTATGATACGTTTCATAAGAGTATTTTTGAAATTTCAAATGCCAAAATCGAGAATCAATCAAATTTTTAAGTAAGAATTTCAATCATTCTTTTTGTCATTGCATTTTGTGTTGTGTTAACTTTGGTGAATTGGTTACATAATTTGTAGTTTTTTTTGGGCAGGGGAGGGGGATGTTGGCAATTTAAAGTTATTTGTTATAAAACAGGCCCGGATCTATAAATTTTGGGCCCCCACAGCAACAAAATCTGTTGGGGCCCGTTCCCAAAGACCAGTAGTGTATATTTGCTACATTAATAAGTTTTAGTGCTAGTTTCCCCCCCCCCCCTTTTTTTCAATTTCCCAGGCTGTTAGACCCCTTAAAGACGTGCCCCCCCCCCTGCACTGCAGGGTCTGTGGATACGCAGACTGGATCTGGTTATAAAAACTTATAATCCTTCCCCTACCATGTATTTGTTTGATACATTTATAGTTGGGTTATGGCTAACTTAGCAGCGTACAAAGTATATAATGATGTGATCAGGCTTACTGCAGACTTCAGTTTTGCAAAGTTAGCTTTGCCCTAACAACAGTAGCAAACATGCAAAGTTTTATATGAAATCTTGAGGGTGAGACCAAATGTATGTTTAACTGTCAATTCTAATTACTTCCAATTCTTTCTATGTTCATTCTGTCATGTTCCACTCTGATACATGTTTATGTTTTAAGAGACAACTGCTAAAATCTTAGTCTACAAAGTATCCTCTTCCTCCCAGGAGAAAAAAAAGAGGAGGAAAGTAGAGAAGAGAAATGCTTGTGTGTGTGTGAGGAGGAAGGGGGGATTCCATACGTATTTAATGTACCCCTGATTTTAGTTATCTTTTTGTCCTCTTTTTCTCTCGGTCAAAAGTGGTGAAAAGATAGGGTAAGTCATAGATTTCAAAACTTGAAATGTAGCAGATACGCTGTAAAGACTTCTTAATTTAATAAAAAAAATAAACACTGTCACAAATTTTCTTGAATGTTTATATAATGGTTTGTAATAATTTAGTTTAGCTTATTAATTAGTTTAAAATATGATTTTACATGAAGAAGACAGTGATAAAATTATGTACAACACTTGGTAAAATAAAGTTGCCATCCCAGAAATATAAAATAGCTTATCGCTCTAAATGTTTTCCAAGAGGTAGGACTGATACTGCTATTACTTGAGAATCTTAGTAAAACATACCATGTTCACGTGTGCTCGTGTTCAGAAATGTCCCCTTTCCTAAACAATTTTTTTATTATTGTGTGCATGTATATATATATATATATATTTTTTTTTTTTTTGGTAAGAGGAAATAATAAAATAGGCAGTAGATAGTGAATCATCTATTTGTCCTGTGGGATTTTTGTATTGAAGTAGCTGGTGATAATCAGTTCATTAATAAGCTCAAATCCTCAGACCAGAAAGATTTTTCATCAGGAAATGCATATGAAGGGGAAAGCAATTAATTCATGATTATTTTCCCTTCAGAAAGTCAATTCAATAAAATTTATTCTGTTTGTAAATGGTTCATTTCCATGACTTTATTCTTCAAACTTTGTTTTTTAACCTTTACAAATATTATTCAAAACTAAGGTGAAATCAGGAGATTTTAATGTTTTTCTTACTTGTGTTCTAGAATGCTACTTATCTCTCTCTCTTTTTTTTTTTTTTACTTCCAGGCGTTCAAGTCAACAGATCTACAATGTTACACTCTTTTTTCTATTCTTCATGTCTTTATATGGTCTTTTAGGAGTTCAATTTTTTGGTGAAATGTCAAACCATTGTGTTGTGAACGGCACTGATCCTAAGTAAGTATTTTGTAAAGTACAGACAGAACCTACTTTCAAAAAATTTGTTATTTTGTCTTTGATTACAAGTATGTATTATAGTCACAAAAGTTTTATCATAGTAATCACTTATGCAGACGAATTTATAGCAATAAATATCAAACATTTGTTACATTCTTGAAGTTGTGTCTTAAAAAAGAAGTTATCCAGGCTACATGGGAAATGATTTTCCTTGCTTTCCTTGTACTCTTTACTTTATCACATGATAAAACTTGCTGCACATTTTTACTTTCTTCTATATCTAATGTATAGAAGAAAGTATTTATTGAATTCGTGCAAATTTTCGAACTTTGACGGATTCAAACGTTTTGAGGTGTGCTGAGTCTATTTCGACCATTTTTGGAAAATGTCTATCTGTGTGTATGTTTGTATGTGTGTGACCGGTTTTTTGTGGCTGCTCTACAGCAAAAACTACCACATGAAATCGAAAGAAATTTGGCACACATGTGTCCCTATATGAACTTGTGCCCATTGGTTTTTGGTGCAAATTCCTCTAAGGGAGGGGAGCAATGGAAAGTTTCTTGAGTTATATGCTTGCCTGCTATTCCTCAGGAAGTAACTGGCGGAATGAACAATAACGTAACTAGGGGTTGGCAACAGTGACTCTCGCCAGGAGCCGAGGAGCTAGGATGGTGGCATTTCGATTGATTAAAAAAATAATAAGTTTAAAAAAAAAATGATCATATGAGTAGAGAAAGGCTTGTATAAATAAAAATATAAAAAACTCACAAGCAAAAGAGCTAGAGGGGAAACTGAAACATTCCTTAATTCACAAAAAAAGGGGGGGGGGGGAGTTCTCTACCCGTGCTGTGAAATTCTATTCCGATTCATTGATCTAGCTAAAGACTTAGACTACACACAATTTGCACACCAGAGGAGCGGTGGTGGAGAGCGTTGTATGCTGGATGATTCCATTTTTTTCAGGGAGGGGACGACATTGTGTTGGGTATAGTTTGAAGTGTATAGTTTTTCTTAGGCTAAATATTTATTCTCATTATAATAATTAATAAAAAGTTTTAGTTGAACAAAATATTGGGAGGCCTTAATTAATGAATATATAGTACTTTTATTTTGCCTGTATGTAAACAGTCGTGTTTTTAAGTCAATTTCCAATTAGCATTGTTTTTTGTATTTTCTTTGCTTTCCCAATTTTAATAAAATTTTTTAAATGCTTTGATTTTCATTAAAAAAAAAAATAAGTTTTCTTTCTTTTAGTAAGAGTGTAAATTATGTTTATTGTACATTTTCCCAATATTTTGAAACAAATTCTATTAAAAGTTGAAGCTGCTTAAAAAATAAATAAATAAATAAATGAATACATTGTTATAAACTGAAATTTTTTTGTTCTCATATGGTTCAAGAACGCACATTATTTATGTTTATCAACAATTGCAAATATTATTGAATTTATGTGAAATGGTGGCGGGAGAACTAAAATTTTTGGGAAAGGGAGAATTCCGAATTAAATGTCAAATGAAATCCCAATTTTACCAAATGATAAAATTTGAGTATGCACACATAACCATACATAACATCTACTGCAGAAGAAAATTGGGATCATTGAAAACAGTTTAAAAATTTAAAATAAGAATAAAAAGTTACTATATTGTTTCCTAATTTGTCGAATCAATTAGTCAAATGTTTCCCCAAGAATTTTTTTGGGAGGTTAGAGTGAACTCCGGTGACTTCCCATCGGGATGACGCTGTAGGGGAGGGGGGCGCAATTTCTTGAGTTTGCCAGGGGCGCCAGACCCCTGAAATACGCTACTGGGAAGGAAACAAAATTTGGTCCATATGTGTCCCCTAACATGTGCAGGTGCTGATTCAATTTTAGTGTTAATAGCTCAAATGGGGGACTGAGCTATAGAATGTTTTTTTTTTTTTTTTGCCACTTGTGACTGCTATATCTCAATAAATAATGAATGGAATTAAACAAAAATTTATTGACAAGTAGCCCTTAGAGCAGTGGTTCCTAACCTTTTTCAAGTCGCGACCCCTTTTTCACCAACTAAAAAGCCTGCGACCCCCTAAGATTCTTCCCACTAATAGATGCGTGTATGCATATGCGCATATTTTACATAATTCAATATGCTTGAGATATTTTATTTTTGCTTAATGGAGGTGAAATACAATGTTTGTAGAAATAGAAAAAAGATGGTCACTATAATGTTAAACATACATTTCAGCACTTTCAAAATACTTGCGTCCTAGCAGTGGCGAATGCAGAATTTGGTTTCCAGAGGAGCTCAGGTCATGAAAATCGTACATAGTTTTAGTAGCTCCAACTTTCATTGAAGAGAATGGATGCATTTTCTTTTAGCAAGGCTGTCGCGAGGTGAAAAAAATAGGGGGGAGGGTGTTTGGCAGATTTTTTTTCCAGAGAGTGAGAGTCCAGATTTTTGCTTGCTGGGTGGGGGGGAGGGGGAGGATTTCATTACTAGCATATGAGCAACCAAATCAAAGGAATTGCGGTATGTAGGCGGAGAAAGAGAATTACCAGTGTGAGTATAATACTAAGTTGAACATTTGTCAAGGTCCTCCCCCGGAAAATGTTCGAAATTGCAGTTTACATGATGTCTGGTGATGTTCGGAAGAGGAGAGGTTCTTGGACTGTTATAAAAGCTTTCGGAGCATCCTGGCAAATGCAGGATTTGATTTTCGGAGCAGCTGAGGCCATAAATATCTTATATAATCTTAGTGTCTCCAACTTTCATTGAAGTGAATGAAAGCATTACCTCTTAACAAAGCCATTGCGATATCAGAAAATGAGAGGAGAGCGTTTGTTAGTTGCTCAGTTTTTATTTAACGTATATCCTATAGCGAAAGAGAGAAGGAGCAAGAGAGTTCAGATCTTTGCTTGGGGGGGGGGGGGGATGGTCTCATTACTAGCATACAAATTAGGAGAATAATGTTATATAAGCAGAGAAAGAGAATTAACGATATGAACCTGCAGTCGTAAGTGTAACAATTATGAAGTTCCTCAACCGAAAAATGTTCGAAATTATAGTTCTAAAATTACAGTTTGCACGACAACTGGTAATGTTAGGAGGATGAGAGGTTCATAGACTTCTATGAAGGATTAAAGCTTGGAGATTCTGTCTTTGAAATTTCTTGAACTTGGAGATCTAAGAAAGAAGTTTTTGACAATTTTTAACAATAGAGAAGCGGAAGGAGGATCGGGGATGCTCTCCAGTTTTTTGAAAATGGAAAAGATATGTCCTAAATAAAGTTTAGTTGTAGGCCATCTGTGTTGAAGTTAAGGGAAGAGAAGGGTTTCGGGAAACCCATCACAGTAGAATTTTTGAATTTGAAGTCCTCAAAACATAGTCATAAACCATCTTTGTAAACGTCAGAAGACCTGCCCTGGTCCCCCCTCCTCCTCACAGCCTCCCCCGGAATTTTTTTCAGAATTGAAGTTCCAAAAGCGAAATTTTAGCCGAGTTTTAATGATGCGGGAGGAGAGAGGACTGGAGGTACTCCCAAGGAAATTTTTGTAAATTTACCCCCCCCCCCCAAACAAAAAGAATAGTAGACAATCTTTGATGACAAGGTGAAATGTTTCAAGACTCATCCAGAATTTTTCTGAAATTTAAGTCCTAAAAACGAAAATTTATACAATCTTTATCAATATGAATGGGACAGTAAGCACTCCTCTAAATTTTTTTTTGAAATTAAAGGCCTAAAACCCCATTTCTTGGCTAATTTTGATGAAGTTAGAGGGTGGGATGGAGTTCGGAGTTCTCCCCGGAATATTTCGAAAATTAAGGCCTAAAAACGCAATTACACGACATCTTTTTGGAAAAAGATTGGGGTATAGACTTTAAAGAATCTCTAATCAAAATTATTTGAATGAAGTTCCAGAAACGAAATTTTAGATGATATTAGAGGGAGGTGAATTTGGGACTCTTTGGTGGAAATTTGTGCGGATGGAAGCCCCCTAAACCAAAATGTAAAATAATCTTAAAGGACGTTGGGGGATCAGGTACTCTTGTTTCTGGTATGAGGGGAGGGGTGCTGATGCAACCCCATAGCCCTCCTCCTGGATTCCCCACTGCATTCAAGTATTGATCCTACTCTAAAATGATACTACTTTTCCCCTACGTTTTTAATTTTTAAACTATGCAATGAAAAGTTTTAAATCTTGGGATAATGTCGCATCCCCCGAAGAAATGCGTCTCGTCCACAGGGCCGGATTTGGAAGTGTGGAGGCCCCGGGGCAATGAAGGAGTGGAGGTCCCTAATCAAGGTTTGAAAAGATCATCATATTTTCAAAAATATCCGATACTTTGATATATATCCGAATATTTTGATATATATATATACATCAGGGTTTCCGCTACGGTCGCATTTTTCGCAAAATGCGAAAAACCTATCTAAATTGCGAAAATAAAACAAGGCGTTTTCGCTTTTTTGCTCCAATAAAAAAGTACAGAAATAAAGAATTAAAAAAAAACAAAACTATGCATGAAGCATGATCCGAGAGATTATTAAACAAGAACAGCGATACTCAACTTAATCATATTACAGTTCTTAGTTCAGAAAATGTTTCAATTACTATTAAGTTCAACAGCCAGTACTGAGCCTTTATTTTCAATCTGACCTCCTAATAAATGAATTTTTGGGCTTCATTAAATGTTGATGTTTTAGCATTTTGCTAAACTTTTTTTTCTAACTTTAGCTCTTTTGCTAAAGAAGTTTTAAACTCAGCTTAAACCCTGATATATATATATAAATAAATAAATAAATAAATAAATATATATATATATATATATATATAGATATAGATATAGATATAGATATATATATGTGAAAGTTAGGATTTTTTGTATAAAAATTTTGTTGTGGAGGCCACGGGGCAGTAGATCCGCCTGCCCTTCCCTAAATCTGGCCCTGTGCGACCCCCTTGGGGGTCGCGACCCACAGGTTGGGAACCCCTGTCTTATAGGGTACAAGAGCTGATTCTATTCTTGCGTCAATAGCAGAAGAAAGTGTGGTGCAATCTAACGTTCTTTCTTTTTCAATATAGTTCAAGAAGTAACGCTATGTTCTGGATGAAATTTTGAATAGATGTAAACAGGCATTGGTTCAATTTTTGCGCCAATCGCTCCAAGAGGAGCTGATTTTTAAAATTAGAATAAAATAGCTTTAATAATGCAACAATAAGAAAGATAAATCGTAATTGACTGTCGTCTGCGCATTTCAATTGATTTTAATTGTTGGGAAATAATCGGAAATATTATGTCAATGATTTAAAATTTTTAACTGTTGCATGTTATGTTGGTTAAGAAATAAAATATCTAATTAATTCAAGCAAGGCTTTTAAAATTACTTTCAAGTTTCCCTCTTTGCTTTGATTTTGCAATAATTCGGAAATTGGGACGGTCGTCAAGTTTTTGTGTGCGTTTTTTTTTTTTTTTTTTTTTGCTGGGAATATTGCTTTTTTGTCAAGCTTAGGGAGGAATCAGAATTCATAAGAAAGATATAGAAGAAAGTTTCATAATGACCACAGCATACTAGTTGTATTTAGTTACATATATTTTTAAAAAGTGTTTATAATTGTTTTAAAAATTGAATGAACCTTGAGAGCTCAAATGTACAGCATATCAAATTTTCCATAACAAATAATGATTTAAATACAAATAGATATTTATGAAAACATTGCAATAATCAACAAAATTTTTCATTGATATAAATGTTGTAAATTTAAAGATTCTATCAATATCTTTTAATGCAATTTTTGCTTGGTAAATATTTGTTTCTGTTTTTAAAAATATAGTTCACAGTTTCGTTTATCCAACACCTGTCTGTGGCTTTTTAACTATTCGACGTCGAGCCCCCCAATAGCACTGAGTCAAGTTGTTGGGAGTCACCTTGGTGAACTCTGTAGCAGATTTAGCATTATGCCGGGGTGCACCACGTGGAGGAATTTTTTATTTGAATAAAAAAATATTGAATAGGCTTTAATGAAAAATGTAACATTGCGAAATTGTTATAAGAACATTGTTTTTTTAAATTTATTATTATTTTTTTAAGGATCATCTATTGGAATTAATTTTCCTGTTTTGATTTTTTTATATAAACTTCAGCCCTTATAAAATATATCATTTTTTTTTGTAGCAATGTGACTCTTGATGATCTTGCAATTCCTGATACTTATTGTTCAAACATTCCGGATGCTGGTTATCATTGTCCTGAAGGAATGGTTTGTATGGAGCTTGAATTGCCAAAAAGTATATCGGGCTTTAATGGCTTCGACGATTTTGGTAAGTGAAAGGATTATTGAAGTAGCAATTTGACCCAGAGTTGCTCTGTAGTTTCTACTCTTTTTAGCATTCCTAAACTATGTAAATATTTCTCTTATGCAGTTCCCAAAAATATGCTTAGTTTAGCTATAAGGTTTAAGACTTTTTGTCCATTTAAAACACTCAAAATAACTTGGCAGGCTTTCTGGAACTTTCTTAAATGTAGATTTCTTTCATCTAATATTATTTTTTATTTAAACTAAAAAAAATATTCATTTTTGAATTAAAAGCACTTTAAAGTAGCAGAATAAATAATTAAAATGTCACGTTAGATGGATGTCATCAGTAGCTTTGTCTTACATAATATTTATTTTTGAAGCTTTAGAAGCACATTTAAGACTAAAAAAGTCATTCTTTGTTTGAATGAGTTTAAAGAGATTATTTATCCAATAGATTAATTTTTTGCCAATAAAGTTATGATGTTTAACCGAAGAGTTAAAGTTTATCCTCCATTTTAAATGCAAGTATATATCTTAACAGTTGCTCAATATTTTATTTTTACAAATAATAAAGAGTTTAGAAAACAAGTTTCTCCTAGGCAGCAGCTATCCATTTTATATTAGTTTGCGAATAGAGGCATCAACATATTTGGGAATGAAAGTTAATTATCATTATTAGATGAGTGCAGCACTCTGTGTGATGTGAATAAGTATTAATTTAAAAACTATAAATTTGTAACTAAAAATTTCTATTTTACTGATTTGCATATAACTTTTGTATTTTTAAATGCCAGAGAAAGGAATATAGTGTTACAAATATTGGGATGGCTTATAACCTGATTAATTCGAATATTACGGGAAATGCTTAAGACCCACTTATGAAGCTTTTGAGATTGAATTAAAAGTGCTTATTTCATTTAATTACTAAACTCTACAAGAAATTCTTGTACTAATCTTGCCATAAGTAAGATCAATATTTCACTTTAAATTATGCTTCATTTTTCTGCTGAAATTAATTATTATTTTTTTAAAACTTGGACTTATGCCCTTTCTGCAATCAATAATCTGAAAGTAATTATGAATAATAAAAATATGACTTTTCAAGTAAAATGGATTTACTTTGATTTAAATTAATTTATGATGATTGAAAATAATATAACTGATAAAATTGGTTAGTGAGATTAAGAAAATACTTTCTAAATTTTCCACTTTCTCTCAGCTTGTTTTTACTTTCGCCAGCATATATGTGGCAGAAGCATACAAATTCTGTATCAATTCTAGAATGATGTTAAAATCCACAAGAAATGAGAAAATTTCAGTCCAATACTTTTCCAACTTATCTATACCATGAAACTGCTAGAGTGAAGATGCTACTTGTTTTTACTTCATTACGCAAGAAATTAAAAAAAAAATATTGATACATATCTAGGTATTATATTTACTACCTCTAACCTGAGCATTTTATTTGTCAGAAAATTGACAGAAAGGCTTCTCACATTGTTAATGTCAGGCAACTGTTTATGTAAAACTTAGATTTAAGAAAGGGGGAAAAAAAACAGGTTAATATTTAGCTCTGCTGACTACAGGTTTGTAAAATTTATTGTAAAATTTTTGTTTTTAAAAAAATCTGTTTTAAAAGTCACCCATTTCTGATTTTGCAAACACTCGTGGACCTTCGACTTAATCCTTGATTCAAATATTGACTCTCTTAGTTTAATAGAAATTTCATTTTGGCTGAAATATTGTAAAAACCTTAACAAAGAGAAATTCTATGTTCAAATGAAACAGTTAAAGTAAGTTTTGAAAGGAGTTTTAGAAGAAGAAGGGTGAATTCAAGATACAAGCATGCTTACATACAAATTTATTAGTGCACTTCAAAATTTCAGTGACTATAAATCAACCATATCAACAAACATTTATGTGTAATTTTTTCCTATTTGCAGCACATAGCTTTTTTACGGTTTATCAAGCAGCATCTCAAGAAGGCTGGGCCCTACTTATGTATAAAGCTATGGACAGTTTACCTGCTTGGAGAGCAATTTGTTATTTCACTACTATGATTTTCTTTTTGGCATGGTTAGTTAAGGTATGTTTTGCCATTCATATTAATTAGAAGAGTTAAAATAAGTACTTAGGGGAAGGTGGGGGCACCATGGCATATGGCTCACGTTGGGACACCATAAATTTTGGCTTTAATTTTGTAAATAGAAATTAGTTCTCGTAGGATATCATCGATGGCTATAGGATCTACTCTTTGGTGCACTTTGGAATTGCTCACATGAACAGGCAAAGTCTGAACTAATTTCCTTTGTTTTGAAAGGTTCGGAGTTACATTAATAGGTGGTTTCATTATTAAAATTTTTAAGCCTGAAATGAAATAATTTCAATCAGAGCATGTGGGAATTTAAAAAAAACCTTTCATAATTATTTAAAGGTTAAAAAGTGAATGTGCTGCTAAGTCACTTTCTAAGTCACTAAGGCTTTTAAAAAGTTGATATATAATAACAATCAATATGGGGCAGGATGGGACACTGTCCCAAGCTGCTCCATTAGTGTTCAGTACAGAAAAAGCCTATTTCATTGTACTAAATAAATTTTATGAGTTAAAATAAACTAAAATTAAGAAAATGGCTATTGTTATACAAAAAATCATGTTGTGAAGTTCTTCCACAATCGTTAGTTTCAGAAGAAATAATTTTTCATTTGGATCCATCTACCCCAAAAATTTCTCCATTTTCTCTCAATTTTGATGTTAAATTTCAGGGTTCGTACGCCCTTGAAAAACCTTGAAAAGTGCTTGAAAAAAAAAAGTTCATTTTCAAGTGCTTGAAAACCTTGAAAAAGTTTTAAAACCTTGAAAAAGTTTCTTAGTGCTTAAATTCTCCCAAAAATCAACGAATTGTGCTTAGAAGTTTTAAAAAAGTATTTCACCAATGCAATTTTCTGAACATGTGTTCAGTATGCAACATCGCGAAAAATTGCTTCCGTGTTTGGGATTTCAATCCTTTTGCATCTTGTAAATATTTTGATGTTTTTTACAACCGAAAGATATTTTGACATATGGTACCTTAGATTAGTTTATTTTTTGTTTAATTTCATTAATTAACAAAGAAATTAATTTGGAAACCATGACAACATTGACCTTACTCGGGTTTCGCGGAAAATTGCTCTTGTGTTTGAAATTTCAACCTTTTTGCATCCTGCAAATATTTAAATATTTTGGCTAATCAAATGTTAGTTTTGCATATGCTACCTTAGATTAGTATATTTTTTGTTTAATTTTAATAAAAAAACAAATAAATTTATTTCATGGGAAACATGCCACGTCGAACGAACTCAGACTTTGCGAAAAATTGCTTCTCGTGTTTGAAATTTCAATCTTTTTGCATCTTGCAAATATTTAAATATATTCACTAATCGGATGTTATTTTCATATTTGCTACCGTAGATTAGCATATTTTATGTTTAATTTCAGTAAAATATAAGTTTATTTTATGGGAAACATGACAACATTAAACTTAATTCGCGAAAATTTGCTTCCCTTGTTTGAGATTTCAATCCCTTTGCATTTTGTAAATATTTTTATGTTTTTGGCAATTAGTAGTTATTTTGACACTGCTACATCAGATTAGCTTATTTTATTTTTTATTTTAATAACTAAAGAGTTAAAGAATTTATTACCTTGGTCTTGTTTAATTATTTGCTAATTTATTTTTGCAATTTTGAATGATTATCTTTACCTAATTTTTGGTCATAGCAGATTTAAAAAAAAAAAAATAAATTTCAGCAGTCAAGCACCTAACAAATTAACTTAAAGTTTGTATTTTAAATATAAAGTTGATTTATATAATTTTATTTATAAGTACATCATTTTTTTATGTCTGCTAAAATAAATAAGGCGTATAACAGGGGTGGTTGTGTTATGATTATTCACTTGAAATCCAGTAGTGTTCGTTTTTATGCTTTTACCTCCCTATATCTCCAATTTTCCCCTTTTCCTCAAATGTTCAAAATTACTACTTTATTAAGGTTGTGGGTACTTGGAGCTTACCGAAAGAGGCTTTAATCAGCAAGGGGGTAGATAGCTTAAGGAGGGTCATTCATCTTCATTTGGATCTAATAAATTGACCAGTACAAGCCTAGCTAGGCCCAGTGCCTGTTGCTGGTTATCAACAGGCACTGGGCATGGTATTTCTATGCAAAATATTTTGACTTAATAAACAATTTAATGAATTGTATGCATAGCAAAAGTTGTTGTTGTACATATGTATATTCAAGTAATAGGGGTCTTAGTTTTAAAAATTATTTCCCCCCCCCCCTCGCCCCATTTTGCTCTTTGAAACTTTCAGGTAATTTTTTATGAACTCACAAATCACCTGAATATTATTGCCTTTCTAAATTTAAATTCTAATTTCAACAATAACCCATTTTTTCCCAAAATAAAACTACTTTTGTCATAATATATGTCAACTTCTTGTGAATCTTTTCAATTTTGAAATATGGCTCTATAAATCTAAACTTGCACATTTATTGTCTATTGCAAGTTAATCAATGAAAGCTGAATAGGCTCAAGTTTGCATTCACAGTATTTATCACTGCTTAAGCTGCTTTTGTATATTTTGAGGTGTAGAGACTGGACTGTGGACTTTCATAAACTTTTCTTACTTCCTAATTTTTAAATTTACTCGAGGACAGTTGAAATGCCTTATTGTCTGAACAGCTAATAAATACATATGAATAATTGATTTGCATACTTATAAATGATTTGCAAACCTAATATTTTTAGAACTTAATAGTGAAAACTGAAATAACTTTCTGGGTAGTGTTTTTGTCCTAACCGCCCTTATATTGTAATAAACCACTGTATAGATATTGGAAATAAATGTTGAACCCCGGGGGGGGGGGGGGGGTGACTTCAAAAACTCCTCTCTGGCAATGCCATTGAACTTGGGTATTTTAGTTTCTTCTCTTAAAAGTTAAAAGCACTTATGAAAGTTTTTTTTTTAAGCATTAATTTGCTGATTCTAAAACATATACAAACCTCTGACTGCTGCAACCTTTGAAAAACCTCAAAATTAAACCTTTCGGTATCTGCTTCTCTTTATGACCAAACTTTTCAAACATTTTCAGAAAAACTTTCAACGCAGTAGATCTTTCATCAAAGCGTCTCTCGTTGTAGAAAAAGCAATTTTGCTTTCCTATACTTTTTTGTACTATTGCCTTATTTCTATGTGTTTGTAGTAAATGAAATCTGCATACAATATTTTTAGTACAAATTTATGATATTGCCTTGAAAACAAAATTTTTTACCTTGAAAAGTACTTGAAAAGTGCTTGAATTTTTTTCTGCCTAAAGGGTATGAACCCTGAATTTGGAGATTTTGCTTTATGTTTTTTTCTTCTTGCCTTTGATGTTACACATTGGTTGTCGGATAAGTGACTCATATCATTGTCAGATTGGGTCACAAAACCAACAGAAAAATTATCATCTGATTATTCACATACTTTGTTATTTAAAGGTTAAAAAGTGTATTGTGCTGCTAAGTCTAACTTTTAAAAAGTTGATATATAATAACAATTAATATGTGGGCAGGGTGGGACACTGTCCCAAGCTGCTCCACTAGTGTATAGTACAGAAAAAGCCTATTTCATTGTACTTAATAAATTTTATGAGTTGAAATAAACTAAAATTAAGAAAATGGCTATTGTTATACAAAAAATTAATTTTACTTTCTAGGTAAAGTATTAAAATCACAGAAGTGGTGAGATCTAGAAAAGAAAATAGAAAGATCCCAGCTCTTGATATGTCTGCTCTGGAAACAGTAGCCAAAAATATTCTTAGTAATTAGATTTCAATTGTTGGGGATGACAATTATTAGGGTTTATTGCTGGTGTCCCAAGGTGCCCCACCTAGTGGGGCAGGTTGGGACATTGCAATGACTTTTTAATTTTTTTAATGGAAATTTAATTTGATGACATAATGGAGTAAAATAAATTTAAATTGAAGCAAAAATGTCTAAACTGCCTGTTCAGCTAAGTTTGGTGAAAATTGGTATGAAAATAAAATTTCTAGAAATCATTATCAAAAAAGTGTCCCAAGTTGCCCCACCTTTTTTTCCCCTAATATTTTATTAATGATATATATTTGATTAAAGGCTTTTTTTTTGTTTCAGAATGTTTTCATTGCTGTTATTACTGAGACATTCAATGAAATTAGAGTTCAATTTCAACAAATGTGGGGAGAAAGGGGGACTATTCAGACTCAGTCAACACCACAAGTAGGTTTAATTTCAAAGTGTTCAGAATAATAATACATCTTGTACTTTCTTTCTTATTAAAATTTGAATTGTGAATGAGACTTACTTTTAAATAATAGGACTGAAAAACCTTTGTAAATACATTTCACTTCTAGTGAAATTAAAGTCTTTTTGACTTTATACTGTTAATATACAGGGAACCATTGTCTTCTGCAAAATGATGGAAGCTAATGACTTGTTCTTTACAATTGAAATGAGACTATTCATGGTTTTTAAGAAGCAATAACTATGTTTTCCCTTTAGCGAGGTGTTGTCAAAGTGTTTTTTTCCCTTTGTAAGGGAAATAGAGGGGGGAATCAGACAAAATATTCAAGAAAAGGACTTATTTTTGTTATGTTGCTTAGGGACTTTCATTTTGAATTTTATGTTCCATTAAAAAATGTTTACATGCAATGGGCATTCATGATTAATTATGTTTTAGAGAAAGTTGTTTCCCTACTATTTTGTAGAAGTAGATTTTAAAGGGTCTGCCTTTGGTTGTAAAAGTCATGCTTGGCAGTAGCATCATGCTATTATCCAGTTTTCAGTTTGTTGGATAAACCACTTTTCTTGTAATTTTCCCTCTACTAAGTTGTGACTACTCTTCTTAAAACATATATTTAGATTAATTCATGAAAAATTAATTAAACTTTAGGCTGCTAGAAAGAAAATATAGATGTGTTTGTGTGAAGATATAGACAAAGTAAAATTAAAATGTACTAATGGGGTTTTTGGGTTACAGGTTTCGTGTTCAATACCGTTTATTCTGAAAAGGGTTATTCAGATTCTCGGACCAGAAAGTAGAATGTTACTTTGAATAATTAACAGCATTTAGGCATTCAGAATTCCAATAAGATTGTTGACCATTAAAGAAAATTCATAAACTGTTTAAAATTTGGTTCCATGCATTAGTAATATGTGTATAGTGTATACATATGTAGTTTATAGTTTACACAAGTGGGTCAACACGAACTGTTTTGTTCATTCTCAAGTGTAAAAATATTAAATTATAAAAAATCATCCCCTTTAAAAGGAAAAAAAAAAAATCCTTGTTTTTTTATTAAGATTACTCCCTCACCCCTTGCTGTTAGTAAAATTGAGGCTAAGCAACTAGATGCCATTGCTCATTTATTATTATACTAGTGGCACCTGCAGACGCTTTGCCCGTAGTAGAAAATTAAAAGGTCATTTGGTTTGCCTGTATATTAACAAATAATGGATGATGAATTTCTCGGCAAGTTGCTATTTTAAATGGCTCGCCCATGTTAGGGTTCTACGTTATGATGATTTCGTAATTTACTATTCCACATTGTGATCATTTGCTCAGAAAATTTTTCTTAAAATTGGTATAGAAAAAGAACAAAATTGAATTTTCGAAAAATCGCTTCAAAGTGCACACCCCCACGCTACAAACTAACTTTGTGCCACATTTCATGAAAATCGGCTGAACGATCTAGGCGCTATGCACGTCACAGAAATCCTGACAGACAGAGAGAGATTCGGACAGAGAGTCTTATAGCTTTATTATTAGTAACTAGTGGTACCCGCACGACTTTGCCCGTAATAGAAAATTAAAAGGTCTTTTGGTTCGCCTATATATTTAAGAATAATGTATGGTGAATCTTCTCGCCAATTGGCTTGTACCCATAATTCCTTTTCCTCGTTATGATAATTTCGTATCGCGCCAATTGGCTTGTGCCAATGTTACGGTTCCACATTATGATAATTTCGCAATTTACTCGTCCATCTTATGATATTTTAGTTCCTACAATTGGAATGGAAAAAGAACCACATCGAATTTTCGAAAAATTGCTTCGAGGTGCATACCCCCATGCTACAAACTAACTTTGTACCAAATTTCATGAAAATCGGCCGAACGGTCTAAATGCTATGCGCGTTACAGACATCCTACAGACATCCTCCGGACAGAGAGACTTTCAGCTTTATTATTAGTAAAGAAGATTATTATCATCATTATTATGTTCTTGTCTTAAGTTTTGTTGTTTTTTTTCTTTTTTGGTTAACTTTTGGCTAATAGTAATGATGTCAGTAATTTTGATTCTCACAGATTTTAAAAGGTGATGATTCTGGCTGGAAGCTCATAACTATGGATGAAAATAAAGGCCAAGGTAAAGCTCCGGCTTGTCTACAAGTATTTTTGCAGTCAGCTATATTTCAAGTCATAGTAATGATGGTAAATGTAGCTAATGCTATTGTAGCTGCCAGTATTAAATTTCAGCATGATGGAAGGCCAAGAGAGGAATTTTATAAGCACTATTATTTAGCTGAGGTAAGCACATTTTTCATTTTTTAGTTTGAATATTTTTGTTTTTAAATCCCACATGTATTGTTATTATTATTATTTTCTTTTCTGATTTTGATTTCTTGTATTTTAGTTCTTACTTCAATTTTGTCTTTTCTGAAGCAATGACATTTTCTTTCATTTGCGCTCAGATTTATTATTTTTTCATTTAAAAATCAGAATCAAAGTAGGAAACTAAAAATAACAATGTTTCCAAATGTTCATAAAAGAGATTACAAATGTATTTGATGTATAGTATTTATTCTTATTATTATTTTAGACCATAATTTTAAACAGTTAACAATAACAAGTAAAATTGTTTTTCTTTTAGGTGGGATTTACGATATTTTTTAACCTTGAAGTTATTTTCAAAATTTGGTGCTTAGGCTTTCGGGGATATTACAGGAGATCTCTTCACAAGTTTGAGCTATTGTTGGCTATTGGAACAACTTTTCATATTATTCCTGATCTGTATATGTGTGAGCTGTCATCATTTCAGGTTAGATATTTTACTCAATGCATACTATTTCAAAACTGCCATTAAAAGCAAAAAAAGAAAAAAAAGCTTTAAATTTTTGTGCGAAAGCAAGCTCTTTGGCTGTTGTAAATAAAAGGGAGAATTTAATTTAATTGTATTTCAATAGCATATTTATGCCTAAGTTAAGTTGACAGATTCAAATTATGAAACTGTGTAGATTTCTTTTTAACAAAAAACAAATATATGTTCGAATTTGTGGGTTGAATAAATTAACACTAGAACCGCGGAAATTCCCATATACCTAAAACCACGGGCAGGGGTCAATCTGACCCAAAGCTTTAAATTGATTCCTTAATGGTTAGAAACATGTAAAAACATATTTTTGATGAAAAAGAGTAATGCTAAGATTATACACTATAATAGTAAGATATAAAATTCTGCTGAAAAGTTTTCTTCTAAAAACTTTAATCATTTATTCATTTCACTTTGTATTGTAAATTTTTTAGCGCAAAGGTAAAGATATTAATATTTTAAAGAAAATTCTGTAATTTTAAGAAGGAGGAAGCATTCTGTGGTTTATTTTAATTATATTGCTTGATTTTTTTATGAATAAATCTACAAAAAATGCTTAAATTAAAATGACAAAGCTCTTACCAGCAATATGGATACATTCTTCATGTATTACATGCAATTAGCACAGCTCTTTTTTATACACTTAGTGCACTTGCCACATATTGGTTTTTTACAGTCAAAACAATTGTCAAGTTTTATTATTGCATTTGGAGACATGACTCTTTGGAACTACTGAGATATTTTTTTTTCAGATCCAGAAGCTAAACTTCGGCTTTGCAATATGTCTGGATATGTTCTTTTACGTTTTGGTGAAATGTATGTTGCTCTCAGTTCTTCGATGAGCTGCTGAAGAAACTTTTTCCTTAAAATGTTCTTTCCTTTGGCTTGTTTATACAAAATCCAAGAATTTATTCCCGCAAGGTTAAGGATATTGTAAAAGACATGAACAGGCCATCTCCTAGACCTAGCTTTTACGTTGTACTTTCAAGCCATTTGGTCAGGCGACATCCACACCACATCTTGTAGAGTTACAAAATGATACCGTTTCTTTAAACATTTTCTTGTTATTAGTGTCAATATGAACAGTTGAATGCAATGAGCTAAGTAGTATGACATTTTTCTTTTGCTTCCCTTGATAAACTGTCATGGTGATGTCATCGTGCTTTAGTAATGTCGTTTCATGCAAAGGTGTCTTAATTTTTTTAAAACAATTGTAGGCATTTCTGTACAATTTCGTTTTACTGTCTCAACTACGCTTGTCTTTTTTTTTTCTTTTATAATTTTTGCTAGGTTGAGAGTTGTAAAATAATTGTCCGTGGTGACATTTCTTGCTTCATTTTCAAATGGTTTGATTAAATTCAGAACAACATATTCTCAAAGATTCTGATTTTTAGGACGATTCTTATCTTTACCCAGATATGGAAAACCATTCACTATGTACTTTGTGTCATCATCTGTGGCAATCCAGAATTTTATCCCACACTGGTCAGGTTTATTTGGCATGTATTGCATAAACTTGCTTCTGGCTTTTGTGGGAAAGAGTTGTTCATCAACTGTAATGTAGGGTCCAGGTTTATAACAATTGATAGAATTTTCAGTAAACATGTCTCGAATTTTTGAAATTAGACAAAATTTGTCCGTTTTCAAACATTTTGATCTGGTTGTTTTCTGATCAAAGCATAAAAATCTTGATATTTCTCTAAACCTGTCTCTCGCAATTGTTTCATGAAAAAGAGGAGGACTCTAAACATTTGACCATAAACTATCAAGTTCAAGGCCTTTGGAGCAGTACAGACCTCGAGCATGTAAAATTGCAATAATCGCAAAATTTCTTCTAACTTTTTCTTCTAACTTCAAATCATTGTTTCCTAGCTGTCTAAGAGCTTCTTCTGTACACATTTTTATGTGACGAAGCATACTTTCGTTTATGAATAGTCTCCACAAGCTGGACGCAAATTAAACATCAATATTCTGCTTCACGTACGATGTCGGGCCACAAGCTTTTTTACAAACATTATGTTGTGAAGTTCTTCCACAATCGTTAGTTTCAGAAGAAATAATTTTTCATTTCGATCCATCTACCCCAAAAATTTCTCCATTTTCTCTCAATTTTGATGTAAAATTTGGAGATTTTACTTTACGTTTTTTTCCTCTTGCTTTTGATGTTACACATAGGTTGTCAGATAAGTGACTCATATCGTTGTCAGATTGGGTCGCAAAACCAACAGAAAAATTATTATCTGATTATTCACATTCTTTGTTTGATGACGGGGCATATTCTTCTCTAAATTAGTCATAATTCTTATCTTCAAACTCATTTTCCGTCAGCTCTTTCATGTATTCAAGAGCTTCCTTGACTAAAAGCAAACGACGTTTTCTGCCGAGACCAAGAATGGTTTGCAACTAGCAGTATAAACGTAGCTCTGTCACATAACAAAAAAAAGAGAAATAGTTAGCTTTTTTTTATCAGTAACCTGTCTTGTTCTGTGACCTTGATCCATTTAAAATTCAATGCCTGCTATAGGTCCTTTTCATACCAATTGGAGAGCCATTTTGACTGTTGCTGATTCCAAGAATCGTTTCGTTTTGCATCTACTAAGCAAAGGGTCATTCTGACCCTTATCGCGGTTTTAGGTATAAGAATTAATATCTCGTAAATAAAAAATTTTGTTCGGCTAATTCTTTAGCAGGTTAATAATTATACAATTTAAGAAAAAGTCAAAAAGTGTCAAGTCATTCCGCTTGTAAAATTTCTGAAAAAATGGAAGTGATATTTGATTTGAATCAGATTGACCCCTACCGCGGTTCTAGTGTTAACTAATTTAGGCTTGTATGTGACAGCATCTGCTACAAGCAGTGAATGTCAAATGTGTAAAGTGCAAAATAGTATAAGTAAGGTGTCGGTAAAAGTAAAGGCTGTCGGTATTGTTCAAAATCAAAGTTAGAGCGTACATGTGGCATAAAAAAAATTTAATTTTTAACTTTCAAATTTTTTTGTTAAATAATGACAAAATATTAAATTCCTCCTCTTTTTAGGGTTCCCACTTATCTTTCTTTTACGTAAATAGTTTTTAGTGCCAAATGCTAAATTTAATAATAAAAAAATCCCCCCCCCCTGATTTTTTTTTTTAATTTCTTGCATTAACAAATATTTTTTTGTAGGTGCTGAGAATTGTTAGACTAATAAAAGCATCGCCTGTTTTGGAAGATTTTGTGTATAAGGTATTGGTTTTCCTTAAGTTATATTTAATGAATGTTTTGCTGGGAATTAAATAACATGGCATTTATGTTGCTTCTAAACAAATGTCAGTCTTGTGTCAAAAATGTTCCTATTGTAGATTATGATGATTGTATAGTGTTGGTTTAAAGGTTTATTCCTTCTGTTATTAATTGGAACTGAAATTGTGAATTTTTTTACAAGTTTGATGCTTGAAATACTTTTTTTGTTTCATTGTAATTAGAGGGAAGCATATTGAAATAATTTGCACCCTAGCAATAAATTTATACATTTAATAGTAATAACTACATATAAGCACTACAGTCAAACCTCATTATCACGACACCATTGGGACTGTCAACAAATTGTTGTCTTAGCCGGAACAAAGTTACAACCGGAATAGTTTAGAAATTCATAATTAAACATTAGTTAACAACAAAATTAGATTTAATGAAGAAATTAATAGTGTTTGTATATATACACACTTGTTTTTAATTAGATTTAACTAATGTAAATTTGAAATATTGGTAAATATAACAAAGATCATTCAAAAAAAAAAAAAACTTCATTAGTTTTATTATTATTATTATTTAAAATTCTTCAATACTTTCCAGAGTAAGTGTTTGTTAAACTTTTGAATAACATTTGTCACATTCCTCCTTTCCATGAAGTTATCAGCAAGAAACAAAACCAATTCAAGACTTCACTTTTGTCCGCAATTTGATTAGATTTTGGCGGCTTAGCCCTGACTTTCGAAGGTGAAAAAACCTTTTCTAATTCTTTTATCCACTTTAGAGCTGTGTGTCCCTTTTCAATCTAATGAGATTCTCTTTTCTCTCATGGGAGAAACTTGTAGTGACCACCTGCAGCTTAAGGTAGCTCTGGTCTTTCTCTTGTCCTGCTATTTCCTCGCCCAGTACAACAATTCACCTACTTTGAATTTCTTTCGATTGTCCTTCTTGCTAAAGTCTGAAACCTGTACCTTTCAGAACTTATCTACTAACCCCCCGCCATTCTTGAGGTGTCATGCCTGGTCAAATCTCTTGTCAGAGTCTGAAGTTCCTACAACAAACATTTGTTTTCATTATTTTGCTAACATTTTTTAACTGCAAAGAAATATTTGATCTAGTCTGCACAGCTCAAAGTGTCGTTGTATCCGGAGTTGCACTATAAAAAAAATTAAAAAAAAAACCGTTGTAATATCCGGAGTCACTTAACATTAAAATTATATGGCTTTAGTTCGGGAATTTGAAAAAGTGGCATGACATCTGGAGCGTCTTGAAATCCGGGCGTCAAGATAACGGGGTCTGACTGTATTCACTTTTATTAACTTAGTGTCATAATTATTTATCTCACTTCTAATCACAATATAGGAATAATCATTGCTTTCACTTTATTATATTTAATTTAGTGTTTGTTTTATAATTTACATTTTAAATATCTATCTAGTTTTGAATACTTGAAAGAATTGGCTGCATGGTAAAACATAGGATATACCCAATCCATTATTAATCATTATAGGTATTTTCATCATTAATCAAAATTATATTAAAATTTATTTGTTGTAAATAATCTTATTACGATATAGAGAAAATTTATTTTGATTATCTCTCTCCCTTTTGCCGTGCGTGTGTGTGGTTTTTAAAATATTTTCTGCATCTTTTCTTTGATTTATACTTTAAGTGTACAACAACAATTAAAAATTATTGTTTTTTTTTCTCTAATTAATCAATGCTTTCACTTCTGTTTTTAGATTTTTGGTCCAGGAAAAAAGTTAGGGAGTTTGATTATATTTACAATGTGCTTACTTGTTATTACATCAAGCATTAGTATGCAGCTATTTTGTTCTTTGGGTGATTTCACTAAATTTGAAGCTTTCCCTGAGGTCAGTATATTTTTAATAGTTAAAAAATTTATTTTTTAACATTTCAATCGAATTTAAAATTATGATTCATTAAACTTTTCCGGGAAAAATTTGCGCTATGCTATTCTGCTTATTGCATATTGCACTAAATTAAGTAATTATAATTTTTTAAAATCTGTGATAAAGTTCTGTTTTCAGTATAAAAATTGCAAACATCAGTAATGTTAGCTGAAATATATGCTACCAGAGTATTGAATGCCCAAACTGCTTATAACTTGATAGTCATGCTTAATGAGTGTTAATTAAGCATGAGCACAAAGAATTTTATTATTCAGCAGAAATCACTGGAAAAAAGGATTTGTAACCTCAAAGTTTATGTGAAATAATTAACAATTTATAATTA
Organism: Uloborus diversus; assembly: GCF_026930045.1. Lineage (NCBI taxonomy): Eukaryota > Metazoa > Arthropoda > Arachnida > Araneae > Uloboridae > Uloborus > Uloborus diversus. The sequence continues at coordinate 163,214,738 of NC_072731.1, read as the reverse complement.
TTTTTATTTTAATTAGTAACACTGTTTTTAAGACCTTAATTTCAGTGCAAAAATATTAATTGATTTTCCAGAGGGCATTTATTGAATTTTTAATGTGTTCATTTTATTGTGATTATAGCAATTTAAATAATCCTTTTTTTGCCAACAAAATGGCAACAGATAAATAATCTTAATATATAAAAATTAATATCCTGAGATAACATATATATATACATATATATATCAACGCACAGTCGAAACCGCTGAAGCTTCAGACTTGAAATTTGTCAGGCATGTCCGCATAATTACGAAAGTAACCACTAAGAAAGGATTTTTTGAAATCTCAATTAGTTCAGGAGAAATTAATTAAAACCTCTTAATTTCTGCGAAATTAAAACCTGTCATTGATTCAAATCCCTTATTTTTGAAGGCTTTCCTCCATTCAAATCATTATTCAGTACTTCATCTCAACTTTTGGTCGATAGCGAACTATAAATTTGATATTGTTTTTGTTTCTCACGTGGTTCTTCGAGGCTTTTCTCAAGTCAAATCATAATGTTTCTGTCTATTGCTTTCATTTTTTCAAAACTAGAAACGAAGTTTTTAAGAACATCATCACAGGCGGACTATCCTTTTGAATTTAGAAGAGTGCAGTTTCCTGTTAAAGTTTGCTTTGCAATAACCGTTAATAAGTCACAAGGACAGACATTAAAAGTAACAGGGACCGATTTAAAAGAAGACTTTTTTCACACGGCCAATGTTATGTAGCTTGCTCCAAAGTCAGTTCATCAAGCAGCTTAATAATTTTAGCACCAGAAAAAAAAACTAAAAATGTTGTATACAAAGAAGTTCTTGCTTAAACATAGGTATATCAATAAAATGTGGATGGCCTGTGTTTGCAAAGATAATCAATACTTTAAAAAGATCGTTAATAACAGTTAAAGATCGGTTAAGGACAAAGGCATATATGTAAGGAGTCCAGGAGCCCCGGGATCCTCCCCAAATTAGAAAAAGTTATAGTTAATAAGTAATTATTATAGGGGATTTTCGAAACTAGGTGCACCAAGTACTGTTAACCCCTGCTAATTCCATTACCCGAGCAATGCCGGGTACGGGAATGCTAGTAAATTATATTATTTAAATATTGTTAAGTGTAATTTGATTAACTAGCTCTTCAAAATGTGTGTTCAGGTCTTGAACAAACCTAGTTGAAGATATGACCTTAAAACTATGGAATTTTTTTAATGACTTTCTTTAACAATGTGTGGGAATAAATTAAAAGCTGTCTGCACTAAATGAAACTTCTGCCGGAATCGTATTTGTGTCCCTTGCAATAATCATAATACTACATTCTCAATAAAAAAAAGTGAACTGCCTTCCAAAATATGGTAAATGTTTACAAAAAAAATGGGGGGGGGGAGTCTTACTAATGTCGTGTTTCAACTTGCAAAGGAACAAGATATAGTAGAACTCTAATTATTCGAATCAATAGGGACCGGACCCCCCTTCAATTGAGAAAAATTGCTTTTAATCGATTAAATTAAAGACCATGCTTTTACATGTTACTGTACATTGAAAACATACTTTCAAGCGCTGTACATTGGAAGCCAATAATAGAACTACACTATGAGACAGTGAGTCATTACTCCAATAATAATGTTCTCATTGCGCCTAACACTAGCTTCCTGGGGGGAAAGAAAATAGCTCACATACACAAAATCATCATTTTGTGAGCACCATATATGTCCATCTTATTGTATTAATTTTTTTTTTTTTAAATTCTGAAAGCGATTGGAATAATCAGCAATTTGGATTGTCAGAGTTTTGATATGTGGATTTCTACTGTATTTACAATTGTATTATTACAGACTTCAACAACAAATAAGTATTATTTTAGTCTTTTACTAAACAAGTAATTTTAAACAAGAAACTATTTTTTCTTTCAATGATAATTTTGTGTACTGAATGTAATTTTGAAATTCTGTTCTCTTTTTCATTTTGAAATTCTATTTTATGTGGCATCCATTTAGCTTATAGGAAAACATGTTGTCGCCTTAAAAGCAACACTAAGACATATAATCCCAGGAATAACACTAAAATATCCTACTATTGCTCTGGGGCGACAATATATAAAAAAGTTCATTATTGTTCTAGTGCTTAAATTCTGAACTTTACTGATGTTTAGTTTGCTTATTTCAAACTTTTATGCTTAATGTTTAACATGTTGCTGCGAGTTGAAGTTTAGTTTTGTTTGAAAAAGTTGATTTGTAAAATACTGTGAGAATATAAATGTCAGATTTATTTTTCAGGCATTTATGTCTATGTTTCAAATTCTAACACAAGAAGGTTGGGGTGAAGTAATGAATGAAACCATGTTGAGAACAAGTACAAGTATTGGACCTTTTGTAGCAATTTATTTCATCTTGTATCATTTGTTTGTTACTCTGGTAAGTAAGATTTTGTTTATTTTCTTTATTATTATTGTTAAGGGTTGACAATTTATTGCAATATAGTAATCCCATTTTTTTATATGGCTCATTGGAATATATTGCACTTTTTTTGAACCTCCTCCCCTCAAAGAAAAGAAAAGTGAAAGTTATTAAGTTCATTAAGTTCAAAATCTTCTCTTAATTTTAATTTTTATAGACTCACAAAGGTAAAAAAACGTTTTGTGTCTCAAAATTCCGAAGCAGGTAAAACATTTTCTATCATTGATTTCAAGTAGACAACTAAATTTCAAAGGCTAATTCATTACATTTTTTCCCTTTTTTTTGCATGTATGAAAACAATAAATTTACCCTTTCAAAAGCCGCATATAAATAAGGCAATAAGTAAATATAACGAGTGAGTGTATAGATTTTATTATTGTTTGGAAATCAATTTCTTATTATTTTCTTGTGCAGTATTGATGACTTTGCAAAGTTTGATGATTGTATTGTGCTCTCAAATATGTCGCACTTTTTTATTTCCCTGTCAAATTCATTATAAAGAAGGGCTGCTGTGTTACAATTTTAATGTAACTTCAACTTAATCATGCTGAATCAAAATAGATTACTGCCATAGGAAGTTAAAGTTCAGTATCGGCAAATTTTTCATTATTATTATTTTTTGCATATTTGTCATCTGTTGTACTTTAGCTTTACTGTACAAGCTTGCTCATTTGTTTTCCGGTGAAAATAAAGCACCAAAAAAAAAAAAAAAAAAAAAAAAGTAATAATAAATAAATTCCAACTTTTCAGTATTTTTAGTATGGAATCCAAACTGTATTTCTTCAATTATCTCAAAATGTCATTTCTTCAGATACTGAGCTTTACATTTTCATGACAAACTATAACTTCTTTTCCAAGAAATAAAGGTAATGAAAGAAAATAGTGAAAACAAGATGCCACATTGATCAAACATAATTATATCAAAGAGTTTTGTAAATGTCTCTATAGATTTTACACATACATTGTAATATTGAGATAGAGCATGAATGTAAACAACACTACTAATAACATGCTCTATTCTGATTAATGTCTCATAAGATTATTAATGATCTTTCTTAATTTATTAAATCAAACTTCCTAGATTTTTGTTTTCGCATCGAGAGATCCTATGATTGCGTAATAAACCTATGTTTCAAGATTCAGTTCAGAATAATTATGCCATTTCGAATAAAGCATTAGTCCACAAGCAAGCCAAGTGATATTCATCGTCAACCTAATGTATGTAATGTAAAGGGCATCCCCCCTTAGCATGTATTTTATATTTTGGTTAGATATTGTTTATCAAATTTATCTCATTGATAATGAATTAAAATTTTACTAAAATTGCATAATGCAAAAGTAAAATTTTATGGAGAAAACTCATGACATTTTACAGCAGCATGTCATAATCTTGAAAATCTTGAAGTAGTACTGCACATGATTATAATTCAACCGTTTGGGATTGCCAAAAGAAAAATATATATTTGATTGAAATTAATTTTGGATTTTAAAACTGAAAATGTTAAAAAAGTCATTATCACAGACAGGGCAAGGTAGTAAAAAGTGCTCGCTTCCACAGCATGACAAATGACAAAGAAGTCTTCAATCTTTGTATTTTTGAAGTTAAAAAACTGAATAAAAGAATCAATTAAAAACAAATTGTTCTATAACCCTGGCACAAATTTACCCCTTCCTAGGTTGTGCAATGGGCCTCTTCCATTTTTGTAGAGGTTAAAGATAGGTATATAAATATAAATTTTGCAATTAGTTCTTTCACCGCAGGCCTATTTTTGGCCCAAGTCCCATTGCTGTGGTGCCCCTAGCTAACACAGGGGGGGGGGAGGGCGTGCACAGATCATTCAGTAAAATATTGATGAAATCAAATAATGGAGATTATTAACAGTTATTCTTTCCAATAAAACATTATTCATATGTTTGAGGTTATTTAGTAAAACACTTGCATTGATTTGTAATTATGAAATGTTGCTTTTAGCACAAATTTAAACACACTATGTGTTTTTCAATAAAGATTAAATATCATCATAGTATTTTAGTTTCATGTTTACTTTATAGTACAACTGTGAAATAAATTAATAACTTAAAAATAACTTTTAATTTCTAGATTGTGTTGAGCTTGTTTGTGGCTGTCATTTTAGATAATTTGGAATTAGATGAAGACATAAAAAAAGTGAAACAGGTGTGCATGTTTTTTTTTTGTATTAAAATTATCAAATATTTATGTATTACAGGTTCATATTAGCTTTATTTTTATTTAATATCATTCTTTCCAGGCCTTCTGATCTTTGAAGAAAAGTTTTGAAAATTGCAATTAGTAGTTAAAATGTTCTGTTTTTATTTTCTTGTTTTGCCTTTAATTATTTTTCGCTACTATTTCAACTCAGTATTAGTCTAATTCCTATTTCAAGTTCTCAAGCAGGAATTTCTTTCAAAATTTAAATTATGTTGTACTGTGTTGATTCTAGTTTTACATATTTATTTTATTTTTTATTTTTTAAAACTTTTTCTTAACAATTATATGAATTGAAAGATAATGGAACGTTTTCAACTGATTCATGCAGCACATAACTTTTTAAGCTTATAACTGAAACTTATTTAGTGCATATAATTGCTTTTATTATTAAAAGGTGGGATGATCTTTTAAATAGTCTATCATCTCTTAAGAATATTTCTGCTTACATATTTCTTGTAAAAGTAATTTATAGCTTTTTAATGCATATTGTTTGAGGGAAAAAAATCTAACTTTCAAATTACCAAGTACAAATATGATTCTTTGTTAGCATAGATTTATTTATACTCCATTTTTGTATATTCTAGTTGAAAGCAAGAGAACAAAGTGCAGGAATAAAAGAAGGCTTACCATTACGTTTATTGCTGTTTGAACGTTTCCCAGACAGTCCCCAAATGAGCAGGCTTAGTAAAGTTCCATCAGAATTTATTGTTCCAAAAGTAAATAAGTTTGAAAAACATCTTAATTATTCAATTATTTTTTCTTCTATGTTGAATTAGTTTATCCTCAATTTAAACACTCTCTCATAGGTTAGGGAAAGTTTTATGCGGCAGTTTGTTGAAGATCAGCCTGAAGATTCTCCAACTATGAAGAAATTAAGTGAAAATGAAGACAATTTAGTTACTTTTCGCAAAATTAGACCATTGAAACTTATGGCTTCGCCGTGCAGAGTGAGGAACACTACAAATATTTTAAGAAAAGCAAGCGTGACTAACATAGTTATGTAAGTTTAATTTGTAACTATGTTTTCGTACAAATTTTTGAAGATGTAGATGTTTGAACTTATACAGTAATACAGAGTTCATCGTAGCTGCAGAGCCATGAATTTAAGGTGGGGAGTTTGTAACCATAGGTGCCCTTATGATTTTTGTAAGGGGAGGGGGAGGAATGCTTTTTTAATATTTTGAATAAGTTGTAAAACTGACACTGGATTTAGTGTCTTGGAACCTTAAGAAAAACCTTAGTTATAACCTCCGGTTATTGAAGATTTTTTAAAAATACTTTTTCATTATTTAAAAGGATTTGAATAAATTTAATCCTGGTGCTTTAAATAATTTAATGTGTTACTGTAGTTAGGGAAGAATGTGATGGTTATAGTCCATAATCAATTTAACCAGGAAAGTTGTGGTACCTAGAATTACACACTACAGTTGATTGATATGCTAAACTGCAGTAGTATGCATAAAAAAAACCCCTCTTTTTTTCATATCAGAATAAAATTACGCTGAATAAGTATCAGTAGTTTAGCAAGGTATTTTGAATATTTAAATTAAATAAAAATATTTTTTGTTACATTTTACTGTCAATTTCAATACATTCTTAGTTTCAAATGCTTTCCTGGGAACTAAGTTTTGTCTACTATAGGAACATAAATTTATTTGTTATTGATCAGAATATTATTGTATTTTATTAATTTACGTTATTTGATTGAATTTGTTTATTTCTAGTGATTCTAATAACCAAAGATTACTTGTTGGTGATTCTGGACAAATTCCAGTTCTTGGAAAAGGCCCAAAACAATCACAAAGCCAAAAGACTATACGATTAGATAGAAGGTATGCCTATAAAAAATATTTATTTGCAGTTAACTCTATAATTAAATACTGAAAATTATGCATCTTATTTTCAAGTTTTCAATATGAAATTTAAACATTGATAAAATTTTCACTGCTACTTTTTATTTTCTTATAAATACCTTCTAGGTATTTCTGATTTTTTTTCCCATTAAAATATTTTTTTGCAATTTATTCTAAAGCTATTTTTAAATTTTAGATACCGTCTTTCATAATCTTGTTTGTTCTGAAGGAGTTTGAAAAGAATGACCAAATTATAGAAATTTATTCCTTCAAAACTGTTGCATATATTGCAATAATTTACACTCAAAATTAAAAACATATATACTTAACACTGTCATCAGTATCGCAAATGTTCAATATTTGAGCCTTTTGTTGCGTGACAAACATCTGATCTGTAATCCAATTTGTTCCACACATATGGTGGTATTTCACTATTGATAGTTTGTAATGCTGCACAAACTTATCGGCTAATGGTTATGCTGCTGCACAAATACATTCTTGTTGTTTGTGTATTGTTTTTCTTCGGCAGTGGTGTTTAAAATGTCTTTGATTTAATCCTATAAAACAATATCAGACAGTGTGTGGAATGAACTAGATTGTAGATTAGTTGTTTGTCACATAACAAAAGGCTGACATGTTAAACATGCATAACTTCAACAAACTTAGCATATGTTTCTTTAATTTTATGTACCATTTATTTTAATATGTGTAACAATATCAAAAACGTAAAATTTATAAATCCGATCGTTCATTTAAGCTAACTCAGTATGTTTGTTGTTCAATCTTATTTTATTTACTTGTTCATAAGCTAAGTAACTTACAACAACTTAATTTCAAAAAATAATAATTAAATTAAGTTCAATAATTTTTAGCAGATAGTAGAAAATGCAATAGTAAATGGTATGCAAGTAAAGGATAGCAACTGCAAATGTTTCATTTATTTATTTATTTTTTTGCATTTTTGTCACATGTTTTACTGCAATAGGGCTTTGTTGTACAAACTTGTTTATTTGGTTTCTGCTTTAAAAAAAGCTCGGAAAAATATCTATTTCCAACATTTCCCTATTGTTAATATTGAATCCAAAATGCGTTTCTTCAAGTATTTCAAAAACTTATTTTTGCAGATACAGCAATTTCCCTGTCCTCATCGGTATAAACCCAATTATGAAACTACTTTTTGTTTTTTTCAGCATACTTTTATGCAGTGGTGTTCCCATATGGTATATACTCCATATACGCCGTATACTTTCAAACATTTTTTAGACACATATAGCATATACCCTCAAGCTTCAAAAATGTTCATATTATGACATATTAGGTATATGATCGCATACACATATTGTGTGTAATGGATTACTAGGAGTATACCCTCAGAAAAATTGATGGGAACATCACTGCTTTTATGTAAATTATATTTCAAATATTTCATGTATAATATACATTTAAAAGTTGTTAATGAACAGCATTACAAGTTGTATTCAATTATCTATGTTTTTCTGGTGGTGTACTTGTTTATTAGTTTTTTTAGTCACTCTAAAAATTTAATATGCATTTTGTACAAGTATTCAAATATATTTTTTCTGAAAAATATTTCCTTTAGCTAGTTTTTACATTGCTATTATTTTGCTATATTTTATTTAAAAAAATGTCATTTTTTCCTTAACAGAAGCATGAGACGTTCAATGAGAGGTTCCATAAAAATCAAGCAGACATATGATCATTTACGTGAAAATGGTGATGGAGGCACTTTAAATCCTAGTACTTCACGAAGTCCCCATGATTTTGATATTAAGCTGCTGCAGCAAAAAAGACAGCAAGCAGAAATGAAAAGGTGAGCATTTTCTGGTAATAAGTTTCTGTTTTCTATTGATTTATATACTTTTGATTTTTAAATTTGGGAAACATGTTACTTAGGAATGATGTTACTTGGAAGAGATAGGGATTAACACTGATATACAGTTTATTTTTTTATAAGTACTACCAGCCCCGCTTAATTGGGTAACGGATAAACAAATACCCCGCTTATACGAATAAAATCTTACTGAACCAAATATTTCCCCATAAAATTCCCCCCTCCCCCCCTTGCAAATGTTAAAGATCCCTGCTTTATCGAATAATTTTCCTGGATAATAGACTAATGCTGATCACTATTTGCAAATATTTTTGCTCAAAGTATTTTAGACTAAATTAAGAAAGAACAATTATTCACGTAAAAATATGAAGTAATATTTTTCGCCGACAACTGTCAAGAAAAGCAGCATTCATATTCCATCAAAACGTTTCCACTATTCTATAGTTTCTTTTATCTTTTCCATTACAAAAAAAAAAAAGATAGCGCAGTCGATAATTGAATTAAATAAAACAAACAAATATGAACATTTTAGACGATAATAAATTGATAAATATTAAATGTAAAACACAGCAGACAAGAGGTGGGGTAGGGGGGGGGGGGTAAGATATATGTTCCAAAAGACCTTCAGCAAGCAATCCACTGTTATGGAATTTTTCAAAAAATAATATACTGAAAAAAAGTGCCAAAACAAAGATTTCACAACTCAAGTTGTAAGTTACTTATAATTTTCATACATACTTGTAATGTATACACTAATTATTAAACTATTTAGTTGCTAACTTAGCTTTTTTCAAAAACTTTTTGCCAATAACATTAATTCATTTATATAGCTATTGCTTTATTATTATTACGTTTTAAGACAAATGTTGTCATTTTAGAAAGGTAAAGAAAATTTTCCCGCTTAATCGAATAATATTTCTTAGAAGCGCCAATATTTCATTAAGCGGGGCAGACAGTATTGCATATTTTCAGAGCGGCTAAGAGATTAATTGGTTCTCAGGGCAAAATACTTCCCTAGAGTATCGAGCAATCTCAGAGAATTGGTCGCTAGGATATGCATACGCTATCCCTGCTTTTAGCAGCCTTTCATATTCCAGCGAGCTGTGTGTCCTTTTTTTCCCAATCTTCTATTTTCTGAACATCTGTTTACCTTTGATAATAGTGTCATAGGACTTGAAATTTGTGTAATTAATGTGTGTAGAGTTAATCTACCCATTAGGTCGATTGTGAGTTTCAAGGTATTATGCCTCTAAATTTTCTTTTTTTTTTCGTCATTTTAAAGACTTGTTAATTTTATTTGTTACTTTTTATCTGAAAAATTGCCAGCTATAAATGTAAAGAAACGATTGTAAATAACTATTGATAGCATTGCGAAAATCTTATGCAGCATGATTTTAGGCTTAGGATAATAATATTGTTATTTCCATAAGATTGTTATCCTGAAGAAGTTTGTATGTTTTGGTACTCAAGAAGCTTGACAAATCTCAAAAGCTGTGAGATGAAATTAATTTTCTTCAGCACACCTGAGAGAAAATTGTTTCTCATTTGCGGTATTGAAATCTAGGAAATCTACTGTCAGTCACTTGGAAGAGTATTAATCTGCTATGCACTGCAACAACAAAACCTTCTTGTTTCTCAAAGCAAATAAACTTGTAAAAACATGTTTAAAAGTAATATTAATGTTGTTCAAAGAATGAACTTATTTTTATTTCTCAGTGCAATTTAGAATTATTGAAACGCTATTTTTTTCCCTCAATTCTGTTTTGCAGTAATTTTTTAACTCTCAAAATTTCTTAAAATATAGTTTTTATTATTCAAGAAATGTTTAAAGCAAATATTTCGCATGACTGTAATGCTACCGTATTAAGCTCAAATTGTATCTGCAGATGAGTTCAAAATTGCCATTTATAAGGTTTTGCGCCTCCATGTATTTGATTCGGGTGAAACTTTTTTAGAATGTAAAAAAAAAAAAAAAAAAAAAAATTCCTATTGATAAATGACCACAAAACATTGTAGTTAGGTAAAATATGTGACAAAGGACCACCTGGTTACCATAACTCAATTTTCATAAAATGTGCAGATATACAACTTTTGTGCTTAGCACGGCAGTATGCAAGTGTCTCTAAGTGGTTTACTTGAAGTCATTTTGTAAAGTATTTCTGAAAAAGCAATACAGTAGAAGGCTTGATTAAACCAGCTTTGATTAACCGAGGTTTCTATTAGCCGAGCCGTTGTTAAAGTTTATTTAAAAAAAAAATAATGTAAATTTTATATGATAATGAATTTTGAATTTAAAAATAAAAACACTTTGTGAGAACTTGTGATTTTTTAAATGCATCTTTCAATATTTAAATTGGCATTGTAAGAAATGTCAATTATTTTTTAAAAATTTAATACAAGTTATTTTCTTATTTTAGTGTTTTAACTGCAAAGCATTAATTTTTGTGTCCATTTTCATATTTTGAAAAAATTCTATTGTATTTTTTAATTAATTCATTTTAAAAATTTGCGATCCTGGTAAGTGTTATGCAAAGCTTCTATTAACCGAGACTTCCGACATCCGCACTAGCAGTCCCAATTAGCTCGGACAATTGAGGTTATACTGTACTTCTAAAAAATCGCAAAAAAAAAAAATCATTACCTATAGTTTACCTAATCCAAAGTTCCAAGCAAGATATTTCTTTGTGGTGGTAGGTACAGCCAGTTAGTTTCCACTTACTGCTATACATTATATGATTTCTTTTTGCTGTTTTCTCTTTGTCTTGGTAGTACAGAAAGACTGAATTTCATTTCTTTTTCTGTAGATAAAATAAGGTTTTGATGTTCAAGACTTTTGGTTTTAGCAATTAGCAACATGTTATGATCTTTCTCTGAAAAAAATGCATATAACAAATAAATATTGATGTATAAGCATTGCTTAAGTATTAATGCTCATCCAAATGTTAACAAATTCTTTTTGTTGAGAGTTAAAATTTTGATTTAAAAAGCTTTATGGCAGAAGTCTTGGATGTGAAATATGTGTGTCTGCTTTTCAACTATGATCATTAAGGGCCATTCTTCCAAAAAATGATCATTTTTCCTTCATGTGACACCTCATATATTTCATCAAAAAAAAAAAAAAAAAAAAAAACTTTAAAATACTAATGACCATTTTTTTCTGCTTAACAAATTGCAAACTTATGTGTGATTTCTTAAACAAAAATTTTTGTCATTAGACCTTTAAAATTATTACTTTTTAATGAAATACATGAACCGTCACATGCGGGACAAAGGGTTGACTTTTTGGTGGAATGACCCTTAAACTGTTTGTTATTTCAATTAAAACTTCAAGCATTAGTTACTAATTCTTTTCTTAGCTAATAAAAAAAAACTCTCTTTTTGTAGAAATCAACGTGAAGAAGATCTTAGAGAAAATCATCCATATTTTGACACTCCTCTTTTCATGGTGGCTCGTGAGAGTAAATTTCGTAAAATTTGCCAATCAATCGTTTGGGCCAGATATGATCCACAGATCAGAGACCCTGTAACTGGCAAGGAAAGGAAAATCAAATATAAAACTTTTCAGTATGTTGTTAATCATTTTATTATTTACAGTAATGTTTGATATTTGGCTTGATCTGATATTATTTTTCTTTTTTTGCTTGTTTTTATTCAAGCAATTTGCTAGGCCTAGTGACTTATCTGGATTGGTTTATGATTTGGACAACTACGCTGTGTTGCATTTCGATGATGTTTGAAACGCCTCAAAAAAGGGTTATGAATACACCTGTACTGCAAGTAGGTTTTCTTTTTTCAAAACATTGTGATTTTTTTAAATTTAAGACTGTTAAATACATCTTCACACAAGACTTTTAGTTTTTAGATATAATTACTGGACTATTTTAATGTGTTTGTATAGTTTATATAGTGTATAACTGTGCTGGATCATTGCTTGTGTTTTGTACTGGAAAAACTTTGATTTTATTTGCAGATAGTTAAAGTTTCTTGTAATATAATATTGCTCTAGTGTTATTGTATAGCTTTTATTTACTGCTTTTATACACTGAGATTTAATTTTTCAGTTTTAATGTACAGTTTGATTTTACATTGTTCTGATTTCCCTTTAGATTGCAGAATATGGGTTTGTGGCTGCTATGAGTATAGAAATTATCCTAAAGACCCTAGCGGATGGCTTATTTTTTACTCCAAAAGCACTAATCAAAGATGCTGCTGGTGTTATGGACTTTTTCATATTTTCGGTTAGGCTTAGCTATTATTATCATTAAAATAGAAATTTTTGTTGATCAAAAGTTTATACAATAACTTCTTTTTTGCTAAAGAAATTTCTTTTCATAAAAATAGATTTATTTCATTCCAGTCTTATATTCAATATTTAATATAGAGAGCAGTGTTCACCAAATTTTTAACTGTTATAAAAATATTAGTAACATCAGGATGGTGTTGAAGTTTTGTTGGTGTAATAAAATGCAAAGATAATTTTTGGAAACACCATGGACTAAGGACAAATATACTATGTAGATTGTAAAGCATTTAATTATCTGAATTGAGATTAATGTCAAACGTAAAATTATATTTGCCATTTTAAGGATTTAAAATTTTTTGCTCATGCTTTATTTAAACTAAAATACTGTAGTAAGATAGGGAAATAGTTTTTTTAAACCACACACAATGAATTTAAAATCTTAAAACGTATATCTCATTAATTTATTAGTTAATTGGAGATTCAATATTGTGTAAAATTTGTTGTTACGTGACAGCCTGTTTCTTATTCCAAATTTTCCATGAGGGCATTTTTTTAAAACCCCTCTGAGGGAAAGCTCAAAATGAAAGATAAGTTACAGAACAATAAACATTTTAAGAGTTTGTCCAAAAATATTAAAACAGCACTGCTGAAATGAGTTTGGGTTTTAATTTCATTTTCTGATGACTGCCATGTAATGTTAAAAAAAAAAAAGTGTTAGGTTGAAGTATAAAATAAAATATTGAGTAGAATGTATCAGATTCCTTGATTATGCAAAATAAATAATCTTTATTTCATGCATTTTATGCTCCTGTTTAAAGAAAGTTTATATTATTTGTTTGTTTTCTTTGTTAAAATTAGTTGAACAAGTTATATATCTATGAATTATTAAACTAATCAATATTGATACCTGAACAAGGTATAAAATGCTAAATTTTTTAAAAATAATTTGTGTCTACAATTTTTTACAAACTAGTGCTTTTAATATCTTATTTAATCAATCATCTTTTACATTTCAGCTCAGCAATATGTATTTCCAATTATTAATAATTTCTTATTTTAAATAAATGTCATAATTTAAACAATACTCCATCTGTTTTTCGTAAATAAAGCATTTCCTTAATTTAAAAATTCATTTGTTCTTTTGGTATTTATTTATGTTGTGGCAGATATTTTCAGGAAATGTTTAATTTCTAACATTGCATGTTTTTTTATTATTTTGTTCTTTGTTTTTGAACAGGTGTTGTACATAAAAGCTTTAAATTTTTTATTTACTTTAGTTTGCGCTTGTTTGCTGTTTATATGTCAGAATATGCAAATTCTTTAGTGAGTGCTCAGAGCTCTGCATGACCATTGCCTTTGAAGCCATCAGTTGCTTTTATTCAATTTTATGGTAATAAGCATATTTTTCTTATTTTGCTTTTTTTTCTCTCTTCATATCTGTCAAGGACGGTAAAAAAAGTTTAATGTCAAATGACTTGTGCCCTTTTTACCGCCCTCAACAGACTGAAATATTGAATTTTTAAATTCTGTTTCGATTATTTTATGTTGCTGCTTTTATGAAATTTTGTTGCCTCTGTCATAATACTTTTTAATTTTTCAATTGAAAAGCCTATCAAATAAGGTTTTGGAACTAATCTTTAATAATAGTTTTATTATTCTAGAAAGTCTTAAGCACACTAAAGAGGTAAGTATTACATTAATAAAATATTTTAAAGTTCCCATCACCAAATGAGATGGTTTATGGTACCTTTAAGAAAAAAAAACGTTTAATTTTTTTCATATGAGGCATTGAGAAGCAAAAGGATGCAACTGGCAAAATTAAAAATTTGGAGATAACCAGTACAAATGGTAGGTTAACCTCTCCTCTGTCTTGGGGGGAGAGATAGTTCTAGTAGCCCTGGTAGGTGATGCTCTACAGCATGATTTAGAAAAAAAAAATCAATGAAAGTCTACCCAGGACGTTATCTTTATAGTTGTTTTACTCGAAACATGAAAATGTCCACTTACATCCCTTTGCCTCATATGTGATTCAAAAAACTAACAGAACAGTCAAATCAAGAGTTCTGATCAAAGAGTTTCCATATGAGGCAGTGAGAAGCAAAGGGATGTAAGTGGACATTTTAAAGTTTTGAGTAAAACGACTATACAGATAATGTCCTAGGTAGGCTTTCATTGAAATTTTTTTCTAAAATATGCTGTACAGCAGCACCTACCAGTGCTACTAGTACAATCTCTTGCCCCAAGACAGAGGAGAGATTCACCTACCATTTGTACTGGTTATCTCCAAATTTTTAATTTTGTCCTATCTTTTTGCTTCTCACTGCCTCATATGTAATTTATATTTATTCATCACCAAGGAATTGATCTGTAGCATTTTAACGCATTGACAATTTCTGTGCATAAAATGTGAATAAAAATGTCATGCACTGTTTAAATTTAATTATTGCATGTCCTGTGCATTTAGTCATGCACAAGACTAAATATTGTGATTCCCCATAGGAAAAAGTATATTTTTGCTTAATTTTGAATTTTGTTGATTTGTTGGTAACAACTCTTACTTTTAAAAAAAAACAAACATAAATGTACACTAATTTTACTAAGCCTGTTGTATTCTTATGGGAAAAAGTAATTTTTATCTACATCAAATATTTGATATTTCCATAAAAGGTTGTTTAATGAAATTTAATATTTTATCTTTGTTCATCCACTTTTAAGCTGAAATGGTGGAGAATATAAATAGTATTACTGTAAAAAATTAAAAGTTAGAAATATTAGAAAAGTAGGAAAATATTTTTTAAAACCAAGAATAAACATACTTCTTGTAAAAGGTAATTATTCATTTTTGAATAGCCACTATAACCTCCTGCAGAAAAGAGCAAAACTCAAAAGCATTCCAAGTATCCTTCTTTCTGTGATAAAAGTAAAAAGAAATCTGAAATGTTTTCGTTTAGCTATTTTTCACTCTTTATTTCTGAGAGGGGTTAAGAGCTTTTAACCCCTCTTTGGTGTTTACTGACATTGTTTACTAATTAACTATAATTTTATTTTCTCAGGTGAGTTTAGTATTTTTGGCTTGGATGCCTAAAGAAGTTCCTCCTCAGTCTGGAGCTCAAGTTTTAATGATTTTAAGATGTGTACGACCTTTGCGTATTTTCAGTCTTGTGCCGCACATGCGTAAAGTAGTTTATGAACTTTGCCGTGGATTCAAAGAAATTCTTTTGGTACGTTGATTATTAATTTTGGTCCATTTTTTTTTGTTGTTCAGAACTTTTTTTTTTTCCTTTTTGCAAATATATTTCAGAATTAATTTATATGATCAGTTACATTTTGGTGTATAACTATAACCGATCATACAAATAAAAGGAATGGAATTATTATTATGATTTGATAATTATAAAAAATCACATTGGTGTATGCTCTCAAATTACTACTTTTGATCAAAAAATTTATCTTTTATAGAAGGGTCATTTTCTTTTAAAGAAATTCACTTATTAATTTAATTTTACCCCTACTAAACTATTGTTCTTTTGCCTATACTATGTTTAATATTTAAGTTTTGGCAATCTCTTAAACATTGAAGTTTCTTTACAGGTCTCAGTATTGCTTATAGTTTTGATGTTTGTCTTTGCTTGTTATGGCGTTCATATGTTTGGTGGTCGTTTGGCTCGATGTAATGATCCAGACATAAAGGAAAGAGTAAGTTCACTGTCATAACTCTTTAATTCATTGTTGATGATTCATTTTAATAATTTGAAATTTCTTATTTTTCTGCACACATTTAAACCTGTGCTGTTTTTACTAGACAAAATATAAATTTCAGTATAAAACAAGAAGTTCATCTACAACTGAATAAGTTATTTTTATTTTTATTTAATATTCAGTTCTGCAAGTGTAATCCCTATAATTCCCTTCATTTATAAAATAAAGAAAATATTATAATTACAAAAAAAAAAAAAAAACTCAAATTTTGACCTATATTTCCATTTTACTGAACCAGTGAAATAATTTAACATTTAATTTGTTGTTTATTTTTCTTGTAAAGAGTAATATACATAATTTTGATGGTTAACAGAAAATTTTTAGAATGAGTTGAGTGAAAAAATTGTACTTCTAATATGTTTCTGTAATGTAATTATTTATTAGTGTAAGGTGCGGCAATGCTGCTTTTAACTTGCTCAAATAGAAAATTTGAAGTTATTTACTACAACCTTATTTCTGCCTTTCCGTGTCCATTTTTCCTCTATGAGGCACACTTTCATGACAATTGATACTTCTGAACCTAGTTGTGGCCAAATACCATCTCCTGACAGCCAGACTTTACTCAGGGTTCGTACGCTCTGGGAAAACCTGGAATTTTCAGGGAAAATGACATAGTTAAAAATGTCAGGGAAAAGTCATGGAATTTTCCAATTTTTCCCCCCAAATTTTTTTTTCAATTTTTCCACAGGGAATTTTGTACCATGAGATCTAATCTTCGTCTTTATCGATGTTTCCTGAAGAAAAGTGTAAATGTTTTAAGTCAAAATAACACTGGAAATTTAAAAAAAACTACCGCACAAAAAAAAAAAAGAAAAAAAAAACTTCCGCGGACACCATTTTTACCCCTCAATAGTTCCCAAGAAAAAAGATTCCTAGGGTGAACAGGAATTATGCACAAACTCAACACGGGCGAAGACAACTTACTGCTTCTGAAGCACAAGCCTGCGGATGGTAGGGGCCGATGGGGAAAATCGTTTTTTTTAATCGAAAAGTCTTTTTAGCTACGTGTGAAAAGTATCTCCGCCGTTTTTGGAGATTTATAAGATAGAATTAGACACGATACAAAAATGCCCAAATTTCCAAAAACAAAGCAGAATTGGATGTTTTCTTTAGCTGCAAACTAATGAAAATAAGGAAAAATGTGCTGCAAATTGTTTTTTCTTTTTAGTTTTATTTTAAATAAGTAATTCTTTCTTGAGAAAAATGAAAAATTTGTTCTTAAAACTTAATTTTATCCACATTGCCTTGGATGCAAATGTGCTAAAAACTTTTCAACTGAATTGTAGTTTAAGAAGATTTATTATTTTTAAGTTGTTTTCATGCTACAAATTCAAAAAATTATTTCTTAATTTTTGTTGTAGCTGCCATATTTGGTCATTCCCAAGATGACAGAACACGACTTTTTAAGTGCCTAAGTCTCTGAAAATGGCATTGGATGTTTATTGCAATGCAAACTATTGATAGCAAGGCGAAATGTGCCCTTTTTTCCCCCCCGGATAATTCATAATTATTTTCGGTTAAAATGGGAAATTTCATCTCCAAAACAATTTTTTTTTTATTCTAATTGATTTAGATGCTTATGTGCTAAAAACTGACTATTTTGTCTTAACTGTAGTTTTTAAAGAATATTAATTATTCATAGCTACTTATGCTACAAATTCAAAATTCTACTTATCTTAAATTTTTTACTTAGTCCCTGTATTTGGTTGTTTGCAAGTTGGAAGTCGACATAAATTTACAAAAACATAATTGGATGTTTATCTAAATGTAAACTATTGAAAGTAAATGTGCAATTAGTTATGAATTTTTAAAAATTGAATTTTTTTCTAGAAAAGAAAATTTTTAATTTTAATGTAAGCATCCCTTTTATGCAAAAGAAAAAAAAAGATGATTATTGGTATTGGCCTATGATGGACAGATGTTGATTTTTGTTATTATGCATTATATGGTATGCCCGTCCATGCAACAGGTTAATCATATTGATACTGAAAAGTTGCTTTGTACTTTGCTCAATATGTTTTGTGTTACATACTAATAAGAAAATAAAAAGAAAAATTGTAAACCAAAAGCGGAGAAAGATTGCTGCACCATTGCAGCAAAACGCTAATATGCATGACATGTGGTATCAAAGATTACTTTAAAAAAAAAAAAAAAACTTTATTCAAATGTCTCATTACCAGGAACAGTGTGTAGGAGTATTCATGCGAAAGATATTCATCACCAAAATGAAACTACAGCCTGGAGAAAATGAATCATATCCTGCTATGCTTGTTCCAAGAGTGTGGTAAGTGTATGAAATGTAAAGAAGCAGGTTATTCTTTCCTTTCTTTGTTTTGATCATTTTAAAACTCACCTTTTTAAGCTCTGCATGATTTTTGAATCTTTGAAAATGAAAGAAATCTGTTTTATAAGTTCAGTTTATTGATGTATCAGAAGTAATGGAATGAGAAAAAAGTGGAAAAGAGACTCTTCTTAAGTTAATAAATATATTTTGTAATTGTTATTATTATTTAAACTAGAAAATCACCCGTCATGGTATGACAGAACAAATTGCTTCTTCATTAGAAAAATTTTCCACAAATTTTGGCGTGTTAAATTTGAAATGTTTTACATTGATTGGGAATTAATTGATCTTATATTTCATGACATAATATAGTTTATAGCAGTTTAAGTTGATTTTATATTAAACGCTCAGCAGAATAAAACATGGGTCTTATTTTGCTATAATGGCTTTAGCTGAAAATGAACCACCAATTTATCTTTATTCAATGTCTGACCAACAAAAAATAGTTTGCTTAGTAGATCTAGTTCTGCCTTGTCAAAGGAAAGCACTTATCTGCTTCTCAAACGTTGCCAAAAATTGTTATCAAATTTTATAAATAACATAACTGAATGGTTAGTGATGCAACAATGAAATAGTAGCGTCTCCCAAGATATCACGCTAGTTTCATTGTTGATGACGTCAGAACTTTACTCGATCAGTGATTTTGGCGAGGATTGTGTGAATGCATTCAGCTTGGAGCTCTTTTAATAGCTGCCTTTGTTTATCTGAGCTAAACTGAGACAATACAAATAACTTATAAGATTCTACTTTTATGCAGTTGCAACATAATTTCTTTTAAATCTGTTACAGAGATGGGGAACTTTTTTTTTTTTGAAATTAAAAGACTCATTTAACTTGACTGTTGGTCAACCAAGTAGGTTGTATAAGAAGAATCTTTAGACAACATATTTCTCTTTAATAATTGTTTTATCTCCTTAAATTTGTATTTTAAAAATATTTAAGAATACTTTGATGATAAACATTTTATATACTTTAAAAAATTATATTTTAGGGCAAACCCTAGAAGATTTAACTTTGACAATATTGGAAATGCCATGTTGGCTTTATTTGAAGTTCTTTCGTTCAAAGGCTGGCTAGATATTCGTGACGTATTACTTCAAAGGCTTGGAACGGTAATTTCTATTTAGTTGTAATTCTTACTGAATTTTATAATTTTTATGTTTTAACACTTTATTGAAATATTCTTTTCCTTTTCCTTTTTTTAGGCTCATGCAATATACATTCATATTTTTGTGTTTCTTGGATGCATGATTGGACTAACTTTATTTGTTGGTGTTGTTATTGCAAATTACAGTGAAAACAAAGTATGTGTATTTCTCTAACATATTATTTTAAGTCATTAGTAAAGAAAATTTCTTGTCAAAAAAAAGATAACAATTTCAGAAAATAATGTTTGGAACGTAGCTGGCACAAGTGCTTTGAAAAGCTAGAAATCTTAGAAACTCTTGGCATGCTGTAGTTGATTCTTTAATGTTTGGTAGTGGTTACAAAGGTGTGAAAACTGCATTAACGATCTAGGGCTTCGATGGGACCATTTATAAAGTTTACGACAACCAGGGATCATTACATCCCCGGTTGGCTATAATGGGTCCGATAATGTGCACATATTAATTTTACTTTAATTCATTACTAAATTTTTTTTTTATGGAAGATCTATCTGAAAAAATATATTTCTGTTTAATATTATAATCAATTTCAAGACCATTAAAAGCAGAAGAAAATAGCACCAATTCAAACTATCTGCATCAAGAAGGTTTTGACCTCAAGTTATTTACAAATGTCAAAATTCTGAAATTTTTAAAAAAAATTCTGTTAAAAATGTCAAATTGTTTGGCTGTCTTAATAGTTACAACCATGGATTTTATGCAACGTTGGGGGTTGAGGGGTTAATCTTCTTGAACCCTGTGTTTTTAGCCATGTTGCTAAATCTAGAATGTCAATATAAATTCAAGTAAGGAACTATTATGTCTCTGCCCCTGGAAAATTCTTGTTATACTAGTGAGTTAACAAAAAAAAAAAAAAAAAAAGGTGGAAAGGGAGGGGGGGGATGTTTTTATTTGGAAGAACCATTGCCTATTATTCAGCTTTACTACTATTGTTATTGTTCTCCCTACTTCTGCATGCCAATCAGCTTTGCTAAACAAAATGGTACATAAGTTATTTCGGAAAATTATAATGCTGAATTTGCTGTGCTTTTTTTCTTACATGATTTACTTTTATATACTACTCTGTTAATGATTTTAAAATTAATACCTTGTCTTAACTTTTTATGAATTTAGCTAGACTAATTAATGAAAAGTGAGTAACATAATTTTCTATCAAATTCTTCTTACTATATAATATGACTTTTTTTAGGGTACAGCATTGCTGACTGTTGATCAACGAAGGTGGTGTGACTTAAAGAAGAGATTGAAAATAGCTCAACCCTTGCATCTACCTCCACGTCCCGATAGTCACAAATTTAGAGCTTTCATATATGATATTACACAAAACATTTATTTCAAACGTTTCATTGCGGTGCTTGTTTTAACAAATAGTAGTCTTTTATGTGTCAGTGTAAGTACAAATATTTTTTCTCGAAGCATTTCTGAATTAATTGGTTACATTTCTTGTTAATCTTTAATCTTTAAAATTTTAGTGGAAGTCTGATGCAAAACATACTATACCACTGGCGACCTGTTCAGCTGCCTTTACTTTGCTTTTCACTATAGAGGTATTTGCTGAATTTTTAAAAAAAAACTTGATAATGCTGATTGCACTAAACTCTTAGATGGTACATTTTACAAACAGTGGACTTTTTGAACTCAATATGTCAAAATTTAGAGAATCTTTTGCTAAACTCTAAGCCATACTTGTGTTTGTATATAGCAACCGGTCGACCACGGTTAACCAATGATTAAACAGGAGCGCTCTAATAGAGCCACGGGTGAACTGGTTGTTGCCAAAGTTGTTCTAATAGCTTCATCGGTTGATCCACTAGTTGATGGAACTATGTGACATTTTTGACCAATTAAAAACTGGTTGATGGAATCACGTCACATTTTGAACCAATTAAAATTTTAAAAAAATTATCTCGAGAGTTATTTGTCTGCTCAAGTAATCACGCACTAACCAAAAGCGTTCAATAAACATTTGCTTTTAAACAACCGGTTAATAACCACTGATGTCATTAGCTGTCATGTGATCAACCAACTGCAGTTGACCGGTTGCTCTACATGAACACAAGTTTTGTCACTTGTCGAAATATCCGTATTTTTTCTAAACTTGCAATTCTAGTTAAAAAAGTAACATCTATAACATCAAAAAGCAATTTTCTCATTGATGAATTTTTAAATTTATATTTAAGGAGAAATTATGATGAAAACAAACAATCAGTGCTTAAAAACATATGAGAACTATTGAAAAATAGTAGCTTGTAGATAGCCATTGCAAACTTGAAACTGTGCTTCTTTTATGCAGCTTTTTTGCAGAAAATGCTAGAATGTCCAACCCCCCTCCCCCAAAGGCACACAAGCTCAATTGTTGTACCCCCTCAAATTCTACTAAACCCCCTCCTAAGGAAGAGATCCCCCAAAATGAGATCAGAAACCCTGTCAAATTAATAATTCTTAATATGTGTGACTTATATATGTGTCTTAATACAAAGTGAGGTTGGCGTACCCATTAGTCACTTGCACAACATTAATGAGAGGGTTGATTTTATTTTATTTGATATACTTTAATGCCCCCCCCCCCCCCCGCCTTGATATTCTTTTGCACCCCCTGCCCCCAAAGGTTGAGAACCGCTGATGTAGAAGATAAATAATAATAAAAATATATTGCATGAAATGCATATTCAAACTGATTGTTGTTTAGAAGATAATATAAAGTTAAACGTTATGAAGACATTTAGAATACGAAATTCTTTTGTTATTACTGGAATAATTATTTTTTTAAGTACACTGCTGTGCTGCAAGTTTCACATTCAATTTTGTTCCAATTTATTCACTTACACTTCATAAGAGTAACGAAAATGAAACGACCGACTACTGGCTCATGCATGGCCAAGCACTGAATTTCCATGGCCAACTACTGGAGCATTTTTTCGTATTAACGTTTAACAATAGCTTGGTTTTTAAAATAAAAATATTTTTGTTCCAGAAACAAGTTAGTGAATCATTAGCAAAAAGGTACAGCCTAAATGTTTACATTGTTTTTGTTGTTGTATTGATAGCTGAAACTTATAGGTTAATAAAATTCAACAAATGATCTCTTAAATGGCCAACTACTGGAGCTTTTACCCTATAAAGTGTAGTTTAAGGCAGGAACTCCATTGTCTGTGCCCCCCCCCCCCTCCAGAAATGCATTTGAAAAAACTATTAGGTACTAATTCGATACTCAGTTCCATGCATTAAGCTTTCTTTTTGGTTAAAAAACTCAATGTTCTGTTTGATTGCCTATAAAAATGTGTTAATTTTAATTTGGCATATTTTCTGTCATATGGTTTTGATACGTAATATGTATGATCCCAACAATTTTAGTTCATTATTTTCTCATTGTTTTTAATTTCAATTCTAGGTAATAATGAAAGCAATAGCATTTACGCCGAGGGGCTATTGGCAGAGCAGGAGGAACAGATATGATCTTCTCGTGACAGTAGTTGGTGTGATCTGGGTAGTCACTCATTTCATGCTAATGGTAATATTCTAATGCATTGCTTATTACATAACATTGCATATTATTGGAGTGTTGTAACTTTGTTCTTAAACTTCGTTTTTCAAATTAAATCTGGAAAATTCTTTATTTTTATTTTAGAACAATACGAGCAATTCAATAGGGTACACAGTTGTCATCCTGCGTTTTTTTACTATTACTGGAAAGCATGTAAGTAGTTGCTCATGTTTATTTATGCTTTTTTTTTGCAGTACATTAACTATCAATAACCTTGTTGTGTTGTTTTGATAGAAATAATTGGCTATGCATCTTAGAAATGAATTTAATTTATGTAATGTTTAAATTAAATAAACTGTTTGCTCTTGTACTCTATTCAAAATGAATTAAAAATTTTTATTATGTGCTATACCCCTACCACTGCTTTAGAACTGGACATTATTTTCTAAATATGTTTTAGTATGGAAGTTTGTGCAAATCACATTTTAGCTATTTTTTGAAAATTAAAATTTCTTGTTACAACTATTTCAACTGTACATGTTCCATTAGCCTGAGGATTTTATAATACAGGCGTCCCTTGTATAGCACAGGTAATTCGTTCTGTGTAGTATCGAAACTGTTATACAAGACTTTTTTTAAAATAACTTTTTAAACTTATTTTTTACACTAATTAATCATGTACATAGTAAAAATCATGTCAATATGTATCGTGTTGTATCGAAACCGTCTTATACAAGACTTAGAGACCTTAGTGTTATATCAAAACCATGAAGTATTAAATTCAAGTTTCGTACCTTGTAATATGGAAACCATGTTATAATAAATGCAAATTTTGTACCGTGTAATATCGAAACCGTGTTATACAAGTACTGTGTTATGTGAGGGACCTTTGTATTTTCGCATTTGCTAACTTTCCTGCCTTTGGCTGGAGGCTCCTGCTTTTGTGTTCAATTTTCAGCCTCCTGCCACCAGAGAAAATAACAAGAAGTTCTGTCTAGAACTAGACGAGCCTACTTTCCCGTATACCCATACTGCTTTCTAGTACCTGATCAATATTCTCAAAAACAGCTAAAGTCACAAATTTTTTCAAGCATATTTTTAAAATACTTTAAGCTGATTTCTAGGAATAAATTATTCCTCACTCATCTAAAAAAATTAGATGCATAAAAAAAAAAGAAAAAAAAAACGAACAAATAAAATAGCAGCAATTTTTAAACAAAGCAGCTAATACACTTTTTTTCCATTAAAAAAAAATCTTTAACAGCTTTCAAAACGAAAAAAATAATAATTAAAATTAATAAGCTCATTAAAATAAATACATCATATCAAAAAAGATCGTCTTTTTCCCCTGTTGCCAAAAACATTTTTTTAAATGAATTAATGCACCTACCAGAACAAAACAAAAAAAAAAAAAAAAACAAAACAAAAAAAAACAAAAAAAACAATAAAATGTCAACTTAAAGAAATAATTTTCATTGTCAAAAAAAAAAAAAAAAAAAAAAAAAAATCATCTGCGCATATCTTTATGTAGAAACATAAATGACTTCGAGTTTATTCGCCAAAAACTGAGTACCTAAATTGAAACTTTAGCGTAAAAGTAAAAACAAGTCATATCAACAATAATTATTTCACAGTTAAAACCATAGCTGCAGAGTCGGAGTCGAAGTCAATCTCATTTCGAGATAAAGGAGTCGGAGTCGAATATTTAAGAATCGGAGTCATTCATTTGTCCTCCGTGTATAAATTTTTGCCAAAGCTACGAAGTCAGAGTCGAAGTCGGGGAGTCGGAGTCCGATTAATTGTCGGGCACAGGAGTCGGAGTCAAGTCCCCCTAAATTCTCGGAGTCGAACTCTGGAGTTTGGCGTCAAGAGTTATTTCCAACAAAATTTGTTTGAAATAAATCCGCCTTCAAGTACAGAATCTACATTGACTTTCAGTTTCCCCGTAGGCGCTGTTGTTAAGGGATTTGAACTGTTCAAAATTGAACGGAAAATTGTTCAAATCAAAAAGATAGTTTACATACAAGTTTTTCATCAAAAGCATTTTCCTATAAAGTTTGTTTGAAGCAAATTCGCCTAACAGTTCGGAATTGCCTTGAATTTCCCCGTAGACGCTAATGTTAAGTTTTTTTGAACTGTTTAAAATTGAACAAAAAATAGTTCAAATCAAAAGGTAAAATATAGGAATGAGGTGTCCTCGCCGAGATCTTTCGAACAAAAAAAGTTTTTTCGAATCGGACTATTCATTCAAAAGTTATTAGGGGGGGACAGACAGACAGACCGACGGACCGACAGACAGACCGACAGACATTTTTCCCCATCTCAATACCCTACTTTCCAATTTTTAATTTTTCGATATTTATTGAATTATTTTAATTATTTTAGCCATTTTTTTGTTTTTCGCGATATTTTTAAGGTGCATTGAGCCTTCTTGCTTTTTTCTTCTTTTTCTGACTTTTACTGGGAAAGTAGGCTAAAAAGTAGCAGAACTGAGTGTCCCTGAGGAGTAGCCTTCTTAATTTTGCATTCATCTTGGTAGTGAAAATTTAAAAAATCTAATGACTGTTAAAGCAAAGGAATCAGATATTTGTTACACTGATAGTTTTGGCAGAATATTTTTGAAAAATACTAAGGCAGATATTTATTCTGCTACTTTAACAAACATTAACACTTTTTACTTCCTTTTACAAAAAAGGAAGTATTGTATTCGCGAAAAAATTTTCATTCAAAAATCGGCCTTAATTTCCATCTTGCTCACCCCCGAATGAATATTGATTTTTTTTTCAACCCGACCACACGTGGATACATGCCTAAGAACGAATAGACACCTGAAGAATCCATTTCAACGATCCCCGAGTTAATTACAACGATTTTTCTCGTGACGTCCGTATGTACATATGTATGTGCGTATGTATCTCATAACTCAAGAACGGCATGTCCTAGAAAGTTGAAATTTGGCACATAGACTCCAAGTGGGGTCTAGTTGTGCACCTTCTCTTTTGGTTGCATTCGGATGTTCCAAAGGGGGTCTTTTTTATCTTTTTGCGGTAAAATCATTGTTAATTTCAATGTAGACTCAAGCGGTGCTATAATTTGGCAAACACTTGGCTATATCGGCAAGCTTTTGGTCGCTATGTTTTGTCGCCAACTTGGCGACAAATTTGGCGGGTTTTTTTTCTTTCCCTTTTTTTGTAAATCTGGTTTCAATTTGGCCATATTTAGAGAGTTAACCATTGAATCACATTAAAGCTGCCAATATTGGGAAAATTTATCTGTATAAAACGTTTTCTTTGCTTCGGTTTGCAACAGACTTGGAATCAAAGTATTTAAAATGTTTTTTTTTTGCTCACTTCGAGGTACTATTATCTTTAATTGTAGTAAAAGGAAGTCATGTGATGTTCAGCTCGTGTTAAATCATATCTCTGTCAAACTCGTGTTCAATTATGTGTCATCAGCTCGTTTCAGTTTTTGTTTTTATAACGATTTAGCTGGATGCTGTTTAATAACTTTTTTTAAATTTTTTTAAAAATTCATAGCATGAATGTTAATTATGACTATTTATTTTTATTTGTCACATTTAAAGTTTCTCTCTTTAATCATTGCTAGGCTGAAGAAAGTTGCTTGAAACAATGAAGTGGATAATCTTAAAAAGTAGAAACAACATATATCAGAACTTTATTTATAAATTTTTAACTTATCTTTAAAAAATTGTGAACTTAAGAGTGCAAATGTTATTTCTTATGAACTATTCTTTTTTATAACTTACATCTAAGAACAAGAAGAGTATCAATTTTGTATAAGCAATCATTTAGTTTCAAAATGAATAAAACTTGCTTTTTCATTTTATTTCTCCTACTTTTCCATTTTGTAAGGTTGTCAAGTCTGTGTATTTTATTGTAGCTTTGTTAGACATTTGAAGTTTGTTTCATTTTAAGGGATGAATTATGAAGAAGAAATATTTTTAAAGAAATTTTAAAATAAAATTTGTTTCAGTCAAAAAAAAAAAAAAAAAAATGGTAAACTAACAGAGATAACTTGAGTAATTTCATTGTATATTTAACTCAGTTGAGCTGGAAATCTGTTTGGATCTCATCAATATGTCAAAATTTTATGCAGACCAACAAATGGATGCCTTAATTGCCAAATCGATTTACTTCACTTCTTAAAAAAATCCTCATTTCTGCTTTAATAGTGATTTATCCGTGCTTAGCATGTGAATTTTTATTACAGTTTTGAATCAGTACATATCTGACCCTGTGATGGCAGAAAATGTAACACGAGAGCCTATTCACTTCAATGGATAATACTATCTTCTTCATAACGTTTCTCGACTTTTTGTTTTATGGAGTTAATCGATTTGGCAAATAATGCAAACTCTCTCACACACCAACAACTGTAATGACTCCAACTGCGTTAAGTTTTAGATCAATTTAATTTTTTTCCCTGTAGGCCACTCTGAAGATGCTAATGCTGACTGTTGTGGTATCTGTGTATAAAAGCTTTTTCATCATTATGGGCATGTTCTTGTTGATATTGTTTTATGCCTTAACTGGAGTGCTTCTGTTTGGGACTGTGAAATTTGGTGAAAATATTGGGAGGTATGTTTATTTCAAAGTTTTTCTCAGGACTTTAAAACTTATTTCAATACATTGTTGTTTTTGAGACTGTATAAGCAACTACTAAAGATAAGTCTTTTGAATATAACTGTAATCTTGTATCAGTCTTGATAATTATTTTTATCATAATTTATCTGTTGGATAGTTTTGTTTAACTTTTATTCTATATATAAATGTATTTTTTATTATGATTTATATTGCAGTATTTTAACAGTAACATGTTACATATTTTTAAAAACTTATTGCAAACCCTTTAGGCAAGCGAATTTTCAAACAGCTCCTAGTGGTATAGCTATGCTTTTTCGAATTGTTACTGGAGAAGATTGGAACAAAATTATGCATGACTGCATGGTAAGTATTTCTTGCACATACATTATCTATTTCTTTAATTTTTAGTTATTATATTTTATTTGTATTCCAAAAATTGCTCCTTTTTATACAGATATTCTTTTAAATTTAAATATATGTTTTAAATTTAAATAAGCTATAAATTTTAGTTATGTGTTTGTTGATGATATTTAAAATTTCATGCACAATTTTGTAGCTGTGAATAAATTCTGTTAATTTAAAGTTTGACTCAAAGAGGCGAAGAACGTTTTTAAAGTCTTTTATGTGTCTTTCAATGAAATTAAGAGCATCATAAGATGTTGTGGATTATTTATTTCTTATTGGTTTTTCTTTACAATTCAATGTTTTCCTTTTTGTACATTTACAGCTAACTCCACCCTATTGTACTCCTGGAGAAAATTATTGGGACACTGATTGTGGAAATTTCACTGGCAGTTTAATTTATTTTTGTTCATTTTATGTTATCATCACCTATATTGTGCTTAATTTATTAGTAGGTGAGTGACATTAGGATATCTGCTTAAATTTAAATTGTGATAAGTCATAAGAAAATTTGTTATGATAAAATTATATTATTTGAAGAGAAAGAAAAGGAAGAGGTTTATTAAGAATATTTATCATAATGTATCATTGCAGCTATCATCATGGAAAACTTCTCTTTATTTTATTCAAATGAAGAAGATGCTCTCCTTAGCTATGCTGATATACGAAACTTTCAAAATACATGGAATGTTGTCGATATCCAGCAAAGGGTCTGTTACTTCCTCAGTATTCATATAATTACAAATGTATAATCTAAATATTGATGCTTTGTTGCATAAACTTCTTCTTAACATTTCATTTTTTTTTTTAAATCTAGGGTGTCATTCCTGTCCGTAGAGTAAAATTTCTGCTTCGACTACTTAAAGTAAGTCAGCTTGGCATAGAAGAATTCTTTTTGTATGAAAAAGTAATAAGAAATAATGTGATTTAGAGAGAGAAAATGTTTGGTTTGTAATAGTTTTAGTTTTGATTTTGCGTTTCAAATCAATTTTTTGGGAGTAAAATGCCACTAACTTTGAGTGTGAGTAGGTTCCAGCATAAATGTCAACCATGAATCATATAACTTTTCTCGAGCTTTTCATTTTAAACTCAGCACTTGTTTTTGCTTCATTATAATTATTAAATATTACTTTTAAGTTCTTCCCTAGTAATTATAAGATTAGGGTTGACAAAATTGGGAAGTGTGAATATAGAAAACTTGAATAATAATGATCTACGGAAAACTTGTATTTTAAGGGACGCATTAAGAATAAATAAAAATGCAATTACAAAAATGTTGATAGAATCTAGGTCTAGACCCAGCTGTGGTGGTCTTAGTCAATTTATCAATATGCAATGAATATCAAGCTTCTCAATGAAGAACTACTTTTGAAACTATTCACCCCACTGCAAATAATAGCTGCAAATGCCTACATTCCTTTTGGTGTAGTATTTTGCTCTGATTTCAAGATCAGCCTGGGGTTTGAAAAACTTAAACCAATGACCAAGGACCGATATAAGGGAGGAGCGATCGCACCTCCCTTGAGGCATCCTGCACCTTTCCGTTTTAAAGATCTAAAACGCAACTCTGGGCCATTTTTGATGACATTAAGGAAAGGAATTGGGTTAAAATTTCCATCCCGGGAAACTTTTACGACATGAAGTTTCAAAAAAG
This sequence comes from Uloborus diversus, assembly GCF_026930045.1. NCBI lineage: Eukaryota > Metazoa > Arthropoda > Arachnida > Araneae > Uloboridae > Uloborus > Uloborus diversus. The sequence goes on along the minus strand of NC_072731.1, from coordinate 163,184,679 downwards.
CAATTGTTGGCGATGTAAGGAGGAGGCGTATGGAGACCTTTCCTCGAACATTTCACAAAATTTCAGTTTTAAAGAAGCAGTTGTAGACATCTCAGATAGTGTTAGGGGGAAAAATGGGTTTGATGATTTTCCTCCGGTAATTTTTTGAAACTGAAGTTTCAAAAAGCGCAATTTTAGATGGTCTTCGATTATGTTTGAGAGAAGAGGGAGTTTCGAACTATTCCATTGGAATAATTACGAAATTGAAGTTCTAAAATGCTATTTCGGAAAACCTCTTTCAATGGAAAAGGGAAGAAATAGGTTTGTTGACCTCCTAGTATGTTAAATCACTACATTTTAGTTGTTTTTGATAAAAATGGTCTGGTAACCTTTCCCCCTCAGTAAGCACGTGTAATCAGATATGCAGCAAAAGGTAAGTTAAAAAATCAACGACCCCCTCCTTGAAACATTTCTGGATCTGTCCTTGCCAAAGACCAGACCTTTAGTTTTTTCTCATGTAGAAAATATATCCTATCGGCATCTCACACTGTAATCAATTTAAGCAGTTGAATCATACCACTCCGACTCTCCTACCCTTGATACTGTTCAAATTAAACTGGAACTCTGTTTTATATCTGATAATCCACTTATTAAGCTAGCATTACTCCTTTAAACCCTTTACTATGAATTAATATCACTCTTGAATGAAAAGCAAGAGTTTGAAAGCAAAGTTATAGAACAGTAACTTTTCATGTATTTCCATTTCACCAAAGACTTAATGTAAATGTTGTAGCATTGCACCAAAGGAGCAAAAATGGGGTTTCCTTAGAGCGAGATTTGACTGTACTCAGTTTGTTGTTGCTACAGTTTCTGCCGCCCCAGGGCAGTTCCTCTATTTTCACCCTTTCGCTAAAACATAACTAATACATTAAACCATAGAAAATTATTGAACTTAAAACTGAAAACTTTATTTAAGGAGGCGAAAAAAAAAGAACTTTAATGTGTATTCTTTCTACAAAAACTGGGAGGGTCAGATCCCTCTTTCGGAGAAATTTTCTAATTTATGTCAAAAATCGCAATTAAAGAGGGGTTGGGAGTTTTTTTCGAATCTTCTTCAAAACTGAAGTCAGTTTTAGCCTTTGGTGACGTTAGAAGGTCCGGGCTTCTGAAGAATATTTTCTAATTTTAAATTTTTTAAAATAACAATTTTAGTAGGGGACGTTTTGGGAATGAGGAAGGTTCAGGGGCTCGATACGAAAGTGTTTTGATTTGAACTCTGAGGAGCACTGCTGTAGGCTTTCTTTGGTAGTGTTAGGGGAGGAAGGAGAGTTTGGGGTTCCCATTCAAAATATTTTTGAAATTGAAATCAATTTTAGGCTATTTTTTTAAAACGTTAAGGTAATGGGGAAGCTTTAGGCCTCTCTTTGAATATGGTTTAACACCAAAGGTGGGAGAGGGGAGGGAGAGGCCTCAAAAACGCAGTTGTAGGATATCTTCGTGGGTCTAGGGGGTGGGGTGATGTAATGTCACCAAAAATGCTGTAAAATAAGGTACCCAATCTTGGAACTTTTTTAAGAGTCACGTCCCGGAAAGACGACTTTAGAATTTGTTCGGTAATGTTAGAAGAAAGAAGGGTGGCGGAGGCTCCCTCCTGAAATTAAAATGCGTTGTAGGCTATTCTCAGAAGGAAGGTTCTGGACGCTCCTGTGGAAATTTCTGTGAAGCAAATTTTCAGCTATCTGTGGTGACATTTAAGATAGGGATAGGGATTTAGGGGGAGGTTTGTTTGCCAGAAATTTTTTGACATTGAAGTTTTGAAAACTTAATAATAGGCTTCCTTTGGAGGCGTTAGATAAGATGAGAGTTTTGGATATCTTTCTGACAAAATTTTCAAAATTAAAGTTTTAAAGACAAAATTTTCAGCTATCTTTGAACAGCTTAGTAGAGTTAGGTGTTTTAAGGATCCTTCTCAGATATGTTTTGAAATTTAAGTTCTAAAACACATTTTAGGCTGTCTTTAATCTGGTTGTAAGGGAAGAGATACGGTTTAGGGTTTGAGCACTCTCCTCAGAAATTTTTTGATGTTAAAGCTTTAAAAGGGCAATTTAAGCTATATGGTGAGACATTCAAAGAGGGTGTGGATGCTTTCTCTCAGTAATTTTTCCGAAATTGAAGGTCTGAAAATTTACTATTAGACTATGTTTGGAGGCATTAAGGAAAGAAAGGTTTGAGAGCTCGGCCTGAAATTTTTTAGCCATCTAAAAGACTTTTAAAAGCTATCTTCGTTGATAATAGGGAAAGAAGTTGGAGACTCGAGAACCCTCTCGTCTAAAATCATTTTAAATTTTATCTTTAATTAAAAAAGGAACATTGAAAGTTCCCAGCAAGTAATTGCTTAAAATTGAATTCTCCACCCCAAAAACTGCCCTTGTAGGTAATGTTGATCAAGTTAAAGAGAAAAACCAGTTAAATGGCTCTCTGTCCCAAAAAGTTTTAAAATTGAAGTCCTAAAACTGCAAATTTTACTTTGATGACATTAAGAACGGGTGTGAGGGTCGGAGGTTCGCCCCCTGAAGTTTACCGAAATTAAAGGTCAAAAAACACAAAATTTGGCTTTCTGATGGTCACTTCTAGGTGGATCACTAGTTACTTTTGAATCTCCACTTTGACTCCGCACTTAAATTTGATGTATGTAGAAGCTGCTGTCGGAGACCGAGGTCCATTTTGCCACACTCTCTAGATCTGGCATTAAAATACTTTAGTCCCTTGATTTCTCACTGCCACCCCTTCAGCCTGTAACTTAAGGTAAAGGGAGAGAAAAATAAGAAATTCTGCAATCTTATGTTCATAAGAACAACGCATATTTTGTGTCGGTGTACTTTTCTTCTTGTAATACCAAAACCTTACATTTCAAAGGGTTATTCTTAACCTCAAAAAATAAATTTTAAGTATCATTCCCTTATTTAGATTTAAAAAAAAATCAAACTGTTAAATTACCGCCCCCAAAAGAGTGCCGCCCAGGTCGGATCACACCCTCCGACCATTTCTAGCTACGCCACTGACTGTACTGTTATTTCAAAAATTATTTTTTGACTGTGAACTTGAACCAAACTGCTGCTGTTTTTCGTAATGCATTTTCGAAGTATAATTTCAAAACCATAATTTTTTAGGGTAGACTTGAAGTGGATCCAGACCGAGATCGCCTGCTTTTTAAGCATATGGTCTATGAAATGGAAAGATTGCATAATGGGGAAGACGTGACATTTCACGATGTTTTAAAGTAAATAAATTCATCTTCTTTGATTTTTATGCTATGAATGCTATGATTAAGAGTAAAAATGTAAAAAAAAGTCTTTCCAACATGGAATTTCTTATTAAAATGGATTCAATTAAAAACAAAAATGAGACACCCATAGAAATAAAAGAAAGTATGGATGAATGTTTGTTTTTTTTGGATTGTTCTCAAAATATTCTACAATTCCTTCATATTCCAATAATTTGAGATAAACAACGGGACTTTTGTCTTTTCGGCAAGTTGGGTTTTTCAGTACAACTTCAGGATTCATATCTCCTTCATAGAATCTCATAGAGTTATTTACATTAGTTAGTTACAATAGATAGCTCTGAAAGCTTGATTTTGTTGAGCAAAATGCTGATTCTTTCGATAAAATTTTCTCTGACAGCTGGTTAAATGCTGTGTCCTGTAAAATTAGAAAATGACTCGAGTCGTATTGTTTTGCCGCACTTTTCAATTGTATTTCTAAAAAAAAGAACTTGTCACTTTTTAAATAACAAGTACAGTATAACTTTTATTTAACTATACCCGATTTAACAATTTCGTCGATTTAATGATACATTTCACTGGTCCCTATTTAACTGCATTGAATGTAGGAGGGAGTATCAAAAAGTAAGGTAACAAGCCCAATCAGAGAAAACGTTTATTTAGGAATTAAAAATATATATATACGATGTAGAAAGGCACAGGTACATATTACTTTTCTACATAGTCACTATGCTTATCAAAGCATTTGTTCCTTCGGTACACCAAACCATCGAAACCGGCACGGAAGAAGTCAGCGTCAAGGTTGTGCAACTACATCAAGACGGCTTGCTGAACCTGAGCATCAGTTCTGAAATGCAGACCTCCCAAGTGTTTCTTTAACGGTTCAAAGAGATGGAAATCACTTGGTACAAGGTCAGGACTGTAAGGAGATCCAAGATCTGCCACCAAAAATGCTCTAACAAATCGTGCGTAGTTGTGGCAGTATGCGATCAGGCATTGTGGACATAACACTGGTACCATACACTTCCACCAATTGGCGATGAATTTCAACTGGAGAATATTTCTTTAAACGCAAAAAAGCATATCACAAATTTTTTCTCAATTGCGGACCATGCTTCTGTCTAGGCGTCCCTCTTCTAACTCAAATTCCGTCACGTTACCGGCCTACCAGCTCCATCTATCAACACCGTTTGAACGCTGTGATTGTTTCCGTTACCTTCAGAGGGATTTTTATTCATACGGATAATTTGCACACCCGTCAGAGCTCTTGTTACCTTATTTTTTGATACCCCTACGTATATGCTCCTCGATTTAATGATAACTTTCCCCAGTCCCTTGACAATCGTTAAATTGGGCTTATACTGTAACTAAATTTTATTAATTTGTTTATTAAAAATAAGAAAAATGATCTGTCAGTTATCACTGGCAACAGAGTTCCTCTGTAAAACTTAGATGAAAATTATAGCTGATTGTTAATAAACATTTATTTTGGTTAAGGTTTAACATTTTCTTTAACTTTCAGCATGCTTTCATATCGATCAGTAGACATAAGGAAAGCCCTGCAATTGGAAGAACTTTTAGCAAGGGAAGAATTAGAATATCTAATTGAGGAAGAAGTTGCCAAGCAAACAATACGCCAGTGGTTAGATAAGTGTCTACGTCGAATTAAAGCAGTGAGTAAACTTTTACGATTATAATAGAAGCCCTGCCAATTCTTCTATTTTTTAATAATGACAAATATTTTTTGAATGTAATTACTACTTTTGGTGCCATTTTTCTTTATTTTAAACTTAGTGAAAATCTTATAGTTTTATTATATATAACTTAATAATATATACTAATAGTGTTTGTTAGTTATATATTTTATGTTGGCAATCAAGCTTATTACTCATATTTGTAAATTGCATTTAGATGTTGAAATTTAACAGTTTGAAGATCAATTTTATGAAAAAAATAAATATGTATATGTGTGAAAGTACTTTTTACAAAACTAATTTCATAATTATCAGAATTTGGTTGCCGATATTCAGAGTTAACTTGTTAGCTAAAGTTTAGCAAAATAGAGCATGTAGAATGGCTAAATTTTAAAACCAAAAGGCATTATTTTAAGCTATTCAAATTAGGCCTATCTTGAAATTGGAAAAAAAAAAGAAAAGAAAAACCTTATTGCTTTAATGGGGTTGTATTCATTCGGAATAGTGTAGAGAACATACTTGTTCTTTTCAATGTGGCAAATAGTTTTATGTGGTAACTTGAACTTCTTTGAGAATTGGTTTATTGGTTGATACATTACTAGAATTGGTCTAATTGTTGACCTAGATGGAAATGAAATGATATTGGTCAGAATACAAGACTTTGATCCAATGAAATCATGAATTTTGAAAAAAAATCCTCAACTTGCAAAAAATCCATCTTGACCATGTTACAAGCCAAAAGTTATTGAAAGTGTCAGTGTGCATAGAAAATCAAAATAAAAAAGGCTTGTTGTTCTGAAAAGTGTAGTAGTGTCTACCAGATAACTAATTAGTATTCAAAATTAATTCATTTTTTTACGAAACATATTTTATGATGAGCTGCATGACTTTTGTATCACCTTGTACTTTAATAAGCAGGGGTACAAGCATAAATTTTCCAACACCAGAACCTTTGATTTTGTATTTTAGCAAAAGTCATTTTTAGACTGGCCATTTCATAACAATATTAATGCACTTGTGATTTTCGGTTTATTCAACTCAGTATTACGTATTTATGCTTTTCAGTTTATACCATTCAAAATGATTTTTTCCTACTATTATCTCCACCATTAGGTTAACATTGTCCTCAGTACATTTATTGATATTTCTGTAAATGTTCGTTATTTTATTCACAAAAGTCAATTTTATTTTTCTAGCAAAAACAGCAAAACAGTCTTATCAACAGTTTGAGAGCTACAACTGAAGCATTGCTTGCGGGCACTGAAATTCCTCTTAATAAGCCTGTTGCCTCTGAAGCCAAAGAAGAGGGCAAAGAAGAGGCTGCGGCTGCTTCCGTAAGGCATCGCAAAAAGGGGCAGCTGCCTGGACGATCAGACAGCATTTCCTCCCAGGTAACAAATGACACATAATTGTAATACTATCATGTTAACATATAACTGTAACACACTCTCCAATTGCCTGAATAAGATTATTTAAAAACTCATTAACAAATGAAACATTTATTTCAAAATTTGTTTGAATTTTTTATTCACATATTAGCGTTACAGGGCTCCCACCAAATCAACTTTTTTTTACCTAAAGTTATTTTTTTTTCATTGGACACTCTAAGTCACTTCTGAATGCCAAAAATCACTTTTTTGGTCATTTTCTTTTAAAATTTTAAACAAGTAACAAATATCCATGAAATTTTTCTTACGAACATCAAAAAACATTGCTGAGTGCTGAACCCCGCAGGGGGAGCTGGAGGAAAAAATTATTTTCCCCCTGGCCTACTCTATTGAGGGCCAAACGTAAAATACAGTTCTTCTACTTCTTGTATTTTTCAAGTCAAAAGGAATGTTGTATGTACTTTTCTTATTCAATTACTTCAAAAATTAGTCCAGTCAATGAATACATTGTAGCGTGCATGGAATATGCGATAATTTTTGACTTCAGAATATTGTTAGGGGTCGTTAGTAAGTAAACATACTAAAAGTCCCGGACCCTGGGGGGTGAGCTAAAGGTGGGAGAGAGGGGAGAAGAAAATTTTGGGTTTTTCAAGAAAACGTCGGAAACGGTGGAAAAAATGCGTTTAAAATAAAAATTCAAACTAAATAAACTTACTATGAAATTGCTTCTACACATATTTGTCAAATTTTCAAAAGTTTTCTAGATATATGTTACGAAAACTCAACGATTTTCGAAGAAATTCTCTCTTTTTGTCAAATATTTACTCGTAGTACCTCCCAATGTCAATACACATAAAAATTGTCAATGATAAAGTTGTAGGTCATAAAATTACCTTCAATTTGATATGCTACTTTGTAGCATTTTATTCAACCAATCAAAAGTTATAGGATTTCAAACCCGCACCTTCATGGCAAAAAAATGGAACACTTGCCATCAGGGTTGCCAGACGTCCCGGATTTCAAGGGACAGCCCCGTATTTTGAAAACTTGTCCCGCGTCCCGGTGAACATCCATACGGGATGGCTAAAGTCCCATATTCTGGCTAATAACAGTATTTTACAAAACAAGGAATTATTTTAAGGGGGGGGGGAACAAAACATGTGAAATAAAGAACAAAAAGAAAATCATGTGGCAGCAAATGCAAAAGTTATGTGTTTTGAGTTGGTTTGTATGTTTTTGTTTTGGCGGCAGACCATGAGGCTTACTCAGTCAAATTTCCCTATTGGCTGGTGTGGCATTAAAAAAAAAATTTTGCTCCACGATTCCTTGCATTACTATTTCCGTTAAAGTAGTCACATTTAACAAGAAAATTTTTCGATTGCACCGTTTCTCTTATAGTAAGCGCAAGTAAAAAACTAAGTAGCACCTGTTCTTATCAGCATCGATCTGTACACTGAACATCGTTTTCGTTCTATTGCTTGCTTTATTCTCTGAGATAGAATTCCTCTAAAATTGTGCTCACCCATAAACATACTGAGAGGAATCTTCCGAAAGCTATAAAAACATGGTTGTTTATCACCCCTTAAAAATACACCATTACCAGTAATTAATTGCACAACAATCTCAAAAATATCCCCCCCCCCTTTACTCCTAGAAGCCTGTCCCGTATTCACTGTTCTTAAATCTGGCAACCCTGCTTACCATTCATAAACACTAAACTGACTCGAACAGTTCAATCAATGAATACATTATAGCGTGCATGGAATATGTGATCATTTTTGACTTCAGAAATTTGTTACAGTTAGTTAGTAGGTAAACATATTGAAAGTTCCCGCCCCTGAGAGGTGAGCTAAAGGTAGAAGGGGGGGGGGTGCAATTTTGGGTTTTTCCATAAAGTCTCCAAAAGAGCGAAAAATATGTTCCAAATAAAAATGGAAGTTAACAAAATTTTCTATGAAATTGTTTTTATACATATTTGTCAAATATCAAGTTGTTTTCGATGTATACGTTACTGAAAATTGTTAATTTTCAAAAAAAAAATTTCAACTGGCTCTTTTTCTCCCAGAGTGCCAAACCCAAATATGCACTCAAGGGATCGGTAACAGGCCGCAATCATGGGACATGTTCACTGACGATTTTTTTTCATTTCGAAAATCCATCGACAGAACACTTAAACTGCGGGTTTAAACCTTAGACTAAAGGCTTATGAAGCCAGTGTCTAACCATTAAGACATCCAGCAGACAAGCTATCAAAAGTTATGAATTTCTAACTTGTACACTCAATGTCGGTGTTTTTCTTGAATTGAGCATGGTGACGCTACTATTATAATTAACATTTTAACAATAGAAATTAGATATTTTCAATTGACGAAAATTAATAATCTTTTGCAATATTCTTTTTATTATATCATTACTAATTGCGTTTTAAAAGTATTTTACAAATGAATACGGAGTGACAGTAATTAAAAAATGAAAATATAACTTTACAAGGTGACATCTTGGTATTCTTGAGGCGGAAATGTTGAGGCTTATTCAGGCTCATCGGCATTGGAAACAGTGTCCACAGAAATTGGCAGTGTGTCGATGTCGTCGCCTTCGACATGAATACATATTTTGGCACCGTTGCAATTGCTCTTGCAATGCAGGCATGCGATAGAGCAGTTTAGCGATGTTTTTCTACAACTGCACCTGCCGCTGTCACATTCTTTCGTGCATCGACAAAAAATCATTTTTAACATTTCGTCAGGAGCAGCATCCAACTCTGAGAGTTTTGGAACTAGTTGATCATGCTCCCTTTCCCAACCCCATTTCGTTGACTCGCCACTGGGCTCTTCTCCTAGCCACAGGTGTACTTGGTGATATGTCCGGAATGCGTGCTGTTAAGCATTTCTGCAGTTGGTGGGAGAGTTGAAAGATCAGCCTTCATGTTTGCAGCTATTTTGATGAAAGATTTGTATCGGAATTCGTTCAGAGACTCTTCCGTGGCTGGAGCACCATACCATAAGAGAGTACTCATGATCCCAGCAGTCTCAATGGATTCAGGAGAAGAAGAACCGCTGACAAATACCTCAGATGCATGCTGTACGATTTTAGATCTCTGGTGTAGTTTAACAAACCCCACATTACTCCTGCAATACGCTGCAGATGTTGAGTCGCAGCCTGTGAATGCATGTAAAAATAACAAGTGGGCATTGTTCTTCATTTTCAAATCTAGCTGAAGCTGTTGTGAGGAATATACAGCACTCTTGACCTTTCATCTGCCAGGTTTTATCAGTAGAATGTCGTGATCAGTTGGGGTTTTGGCAACCAAGTGAACAGCTAAGTCGACGTCTTCTCCAATAACGGCTACAGAAGAATTTTGCGATCTGACGATAGCTGTAGTCACAATATCAAAGTCAGCATCACCTAATGCTTGGAGTGTATTTATCCCATTTTTTAAGAGATGCATTTTGATTTATCAGCTGATTCTTATTATGGACATTTGAAAGAAAATCATGTTTAACTTTCACCTCATTTTCCAAACTGACATTGATGTCCACACATCTCTTTAACCGATATCGTCGGTTCAGTTCGGCTGCTTTTATGCTTTCTGATGTGTCAGTGTACCCATCAAAAACCACTGTACAGCCCTTCCCGTTGTAATGGGTCCTTAGAAATTTAACGTACGTGGATTAAGAGAGAATCCCCCATCAACAACAAGTTCAAACATAGTTAAATCCATGTCATGATCAATTTCCTTAAATAAGGTGTATAAGGTTGACTTTCTGCACTTCCTCATCCCACTTTCGTTAAATAATGCTGGGGGGTAGGGAGCTAATTCTTATTTCATGTAAATCTTCAAATCTTAGTCCGATTTCTTGTTTCTTGCTAATGGCAATTCGCTGGAAAAGCATGAATGGATCCACCACAACTTTTTCATCGTTAATCTGGATTGTTGAAAGATCAGGGAACAGGGAGTGCACGATTTTTCCGTGTTAGTTTGATGTTTGGGAAGGGCAAGTTTACCATTTTTGCCATTGCCTTTTTGCCAATTTTAACTGCTTCATGACATAAGACGCGGGGGCGCCTCACTTTAATCTCACCCCTTTCACGCCATCTTTTGAAAAAATGCCAAATGGCTGGTAACCTTGACGAATCATACACTGTTCTTTTTACAATTTTAGAGTTCTATTTGCAAAAACATTTGTTCAAAACATTTCTTTCTGATTTATATAAAATAATTTATGCAAGAATAAACTTGCAAGTAACTGCAAACTTTTCGATAGTACCTTAGGCGGCTGGTGCCAAAAAAGGTTAGGGAGAGTGGCCCATAAAGCTTTTTTTTTTTGTAAAATTGGGCTAGATTACTCGTAATTTAACATTTCTGATTTCATTTCTTCTAAAAATGTCAAATATGGCCTCAAAAATCGGGATGAATCGCAACCGTACACTTTACATTTCAAAGTTCAATTCCAATGAAATAAGATGAGAAAAGTTCCTTTTTTTTCGGCAGTTCTAGTTTTTACCTTCGTGAAATAAATCAGTTCCCAATGTAAAAAATCATTTTTCAATCAATCATGAATCTTTGAAAAGTGAGGGGGCAAGGCCTGTTTACGTTCGGAATTGAGGAGGCAGTCCCCCCCCCCCCCCCCCTTCCCACGTGCGAGCTGCCTGTGGATAGTATTATTTTAATATGAATAAGGTATTAGTACGCTTTCAAACATTATCGACGTTTATTTTCATAACGTATACCCGAAAAATTGTTGAAATTTTACAAAGATGAGAAGGAACAATTAAATAGCAAGTTTATTTAGTTTGAATTTTTATTTTAAACGCATTTTTTCCACCGTTTCTGACATATATTCGAAAAACCCAAAATTTGCTTCCCCCTCCCTCCCACCTTTAGCTCACCCCCTAGGGGCGGGGACTTTCAGTATGTTGACTTACTAACTACCCCTAACAATATTCTGAAGTCAAAAATTATCGCATATTCCATGCACACTACACCCCTATTTTGAGCACTCATTGACTGGACTAAATGTTTACTATTCTGTGTGTTCATGTTTGATAATTGAAATGAAATGCCTTTAATTTTGAACAGCTTTGGTCAATAATATTTTCCATGATTAAATTAATGATTTAAATGTTTTTTATGTTCAGAACATTACAGATAAAGCTTGAAAAAAATAAAACTGTATATTTTGTGTTTTAGTGGTAATAATTGATTATCGGTTGGTCACTTTTTTCTCTAATAGATCACTTCAAAAAAAAAAAAAACCTTTTTTTGAGCAAACACGATTGCTTATTGTTCTCATTTGACCGTTTTTGGTGTCCGTGCCTTTTTCAACTTGGACCAGAAGCCGCTGCAGCACCACCGCCCACCGTCCTCTGCTGGCGGCGCGGCGCGGCTGCTCCAGTTTTGAGCTATCCGCTTCTCCTGGTAGGAGGCGTCCATGTCCTACACACACGCACGTTCACACATATACACACACACACGACTTCACACACATACACTCACACACGCCTATGTGCATACACACAGGTCTACGCACACACACAACTAATGCACACTTCACCTCCCAGGAGGAGAGGCAGGCTTGGAGGGGGGGGGGGACAGGAACCATTTCTAGAAACAATAACTCCAATGAGTAGGGTCCTGTCTCAGTTCGTGATTGCGAAAAACATAATTTGGATTCAAAATTTCAGAATTCAAATTAATTTTCTTTCTTTCTTTTTTTTTTTTTTGCATCAGGTCACATTTTTTGCGAGAGCTCTGGCACTATTTTTAATTATTTCTTGTAGTCACATTTTAGTACTGCAACTGCTTGCTGAAAAAACGAAAATTTTGAGTAATAAAAGAGTTAAAATTCACCGTTCTGCTGGCATCATTTAATAAATCAAATATAAACCAGGTTGAAATTTGCAATCAAATTGCAATCTTCATTGCAAGTTGCTTTGCTGATGCTGGATTTATTTAAATGTATTAATTAAATTGCTTTGATCTAAAATTTCTAAGATAGTTATTTTTGAATGCTTTTCAGATTTGTGTGTTTTGATAATTTTATCTTTTCTGAATGATGTAGTTGATTTTGAGTAGGATATTATCTTGGTGATTTCAAAATTTTACCGAATACCTTTATTCTTAGGGTGGGAGAAAATTTTTGGCCCCTTCTCTTTCTGATGGAGCTGTACGTGCTGAGAAAGATAGATTTCCTGCAAAGAAATGGAATGCCAGGCAACCAGGTACAACATAGGTTTTAATTCTAGCTTTTTTGCAAAAAAATGTTGACTTGCTTTTCATTTTTTAGTAACATTGAAAGTTAAAAATATGTAGACATTGTTTCTCAAAATTGGCTATGTATCACATACCTGCCAATCCTTCCGGATTTCCCGGAAGTTTTACGGATTTTTATGTCCTTTTCCGTTTTTCCTTTTATGAGCAAAATCTTCCGGATTTTTCACGTTTTGTAGGAAAAATAATTATCTCGCTAATTTTGGCGCTAAAGATACTTTTGTGGAACGCGGCACCGCGTTTTAGGCCAAGTAGCCAAGGAAAGGTTGCCGTAAGAGAATGGCAGGAGAAGAAGCGAGGCAAGATTATGACGTCACTGAGTGATACAGCGCATGACTTCATCGGGATCCAATCAAAGCAAGCGTCGCGGCGAGCAATTAGGGGCACAATTTCGGCGCCAATTATCCTCATTCTCTCAATTCGAGCTGTTTTTGCTTCGTTCTTTTTTTAAGATGAGAAACAAATGTTATTTCCGAGCTTTTAAAGAAAGCAATAAAAGTAATATTTACTAAACGAAAGTAAGCTCAATTGATATGAAATTCATAACTAATGTATTGTTAAATGTAAAGAAGGTAGGTGTCCTGTTTGATTTTATTTTGCGTTAAAATCTTGTGGATAAAAATAAAAAAATCTTCCGGATTTTTTTTCTCGGAGGTTGGCAGGTATGGTATCATTTTCCTTTTTGTATGTTACTGTAAAAGTCCAAAATTAGTGAATGTCGATTTCCACTAGTGATTCAAGGGAAATATTCAGTCTTTCACATATGTCTATGATATGTCAATATCATAGGTATCCCTGGTAATGATGCCGCTGACAGACTTGCCGTGTAAGGCAGTAACCTTTCCATTCTCCCATCATCAATTTTAAGAGTCTCAGAGGTTCATTCCATGCTTATTGGCAAAATAAAATCCACTTGGAGGATTCCACCTGAACAAGATTGTTACACCACAGAGCAGCCTGGATTGTCCTTGTGGAAGACCTGCTCAAGACTTGCTCAAACTGCCTTAGCTAGGTTAAGGTCTGGCCACATTAGAAGTCTTTTCTTCGGCAGTTCCACCAACACTTTTTCTACTTGCCCATGCTCGGCTATTGCCTCTCCTTCTCATATTATTCGCTGTATCGGTGCCTCAGTGGGGCAGCTGCGGATTAGAGTGGGATTATCTTTTAGTGCGACATGATCTCTTAGACTTGGTCTAGGGGTCTAGACCAAGGGAATCAGCAACAACAACAACACAACATATGTTAATATTCTCTGGCCTATGTTGACATTCACCAGTTTTCAGATTGTCACCCTAACATTACATTTTAGGATAAGTTTGCCAATGAATGAGCTGCGTGTGACTAATGAGATGCGAACATTGAAATTCTTTAAACTTTTCTCATTCTTTAAAAATATAATTGGAAAATAATTATAAGAAATGTGTTGGTGTGTTCTCATGTAGGCTCTCTTAGAAATTATGCTTCTTAAATTCATAATTTTTTGAATAAATTTTTAGTTAAGAAGAGATCAAAATTTCAACCTATACAGAAAATTATGTGCACAATGTGTGACAGCATATAGATTTTAACGTATTCATGGCCAAAAAAAAATCAGTATTTAGAGAAATACGATTAGTAGTCACAACTATTATTAGTAAGAAATCAAGTTTTTAATGGAAAGACAAAAAATGTTTGCTTTTGTGACAAAAATAGTGTCATACTATAGACCTGAAGATTAAAATTTTTCGTTAGTCACCTGTGGCCAGTAGACACTTTCAGTTCAGTAGTCGTTTCATCCTGAACTTCTTTTTATGTAAAAACATTTGCATATGAGACAAAAATAACTGCAATGTTATAAATTTGAATAATTACTCAAAAATGAAGTAATGGAATTTTTAAGCGTTCATATTGCTTCAATCATCCTAATTTTTGTAAAGAGAAGGTACATTGTTGAATTTTGCTATGTTTTGGATGCATGATTTGAAATCCTTATAGATTGTAGTTAAATTGGGTTGTCATTCCATCAAAGGTTCTAAAGGTCTACCTGATCTCAGTGAAAGCAGTGAATTGTCATCACCTACTCCAGAAGAAGATGAAGGTGCAATTCAACCTCCATCCCAGAAAATGGGAATTGTTGTTGTAGAAGTTCAAAATTGGTGGACTTCTCAACTTGGATGTGCCAGTGGTTCGGAAGGTGAGGATTGACGTTCTGCAACATAATGCTTGACAGTTTTTTTTCTTGATGTGTCATGTAACGACATGCTCAATATGTGACTCGTGTACTTCCAATCAGTTTTCTAATGCTGCTGTTTATGTAAAGCAACTGGCCATTGTTTGCATTTCATGTGATACATTTGGTTGTTAAAAAATCAGTTATGAAACGAAAATAAGTTGCAGTGTGTATATGTGTAGTGTGTTAGTATAGTTGATATGTGAATCAACTGTTATCAACTAATCTGTACTGTTAAGTAACATTATTTTCAATATTTATTTCATTTGTGAAAGTACACATCTCCTGTTTCAAAGTTTGAGTACAAAATCTTGAATAAATTTGTTTTAGATTTTGTTTTTGGATAAAAATGGCTGATGAAAGAAGAAAACTTAATATGCATTAAGAGTTTATGAACTTTTAATGAAAATAATGTATGATTGCATATTTTATGAAAAATTTCCAATCGTAATTTATTTCACATTTTTAAATTTCAGTTTTTCACAATATTCTTTTAATTACCTTACCATACTTCATCTAACTATGGTTCTCTACCATACAAAAATATGTACTTTATAATGTACACATAGAACTGCTTAAATTAAAATAATACATGGAGTAAGATTAATTTAGTCTTGGGTATTGCTAGTTTCTGATCATTTCAATTTATGGATTTGATAACAAAATATGAATGATTCATCAATGAACAGCTTTTTAAGCTAAGAAATGCTCTCAACGTTTTAAAGTATGTCTGCCAATTACTGAAATATTTTTTTTCCTTAAGCTAAATGACTCTTAATTTCACAAAATCATTTGTAGTTAGTGTTTGCAAATCAACTGATATTAAGAAAAAAAAAATTCTTGTTAATAAATTGCTCTGTTTGAATATTGTCATTTGCTTTTGTTTACTGATCTGTTCTTCTAATAACAATTAGTCAAAAATTGTGTATTATTTAAGTTTCAGAAAAGAGTATAAGTTTGCTTTGGGTTTTAGCATTATTTTGAACAGGAGTTTGTTGTACTTTTGACTTTTCTTTGTGTAATTAGATTAAAAATTAATTTAGTGCCTCTCTCTCTCATAGTAAGTTATTTTAGTAAATAGTGTTCAATCTGACAATAGTAATTTTATAAACCTCTAATACCAAATTGTTAAATTATTCATTTAAAACTATATCTGTGACCTCTTTTTTTTAATTTTTTTAATTTGGTTATTTTTATTATGTTTTTTTTATTAAAAGCATTTGAATTACATAAGCAGACATATGCCACTTTTCTTCAATATTGGGGAATGTGGGTTTGTTATTTTGTGTGTATGATACATTTGCATGAGATAATCAAACTTTAGATAATTTAATGAAAAATATCTTTCAAGCATATCTTCATGATGAATTTTATACTAAATTTATCTCTTTATTTGTTAAATTTTTATAAAAGTTACTATAGTAATTATATTGTTACAAAATTACAATTTATTGCAACAAATGTTAATTTCAAATTTTTTTTTTATTTATCAATGTTAATCTACATTAACTTATATTTTATGAATGTTTTAACAACTAATGTCTCCATTTTTTTTTCCATTTAAATAGATCCGAAACTTTCAAAGTAGAAGTAGTGTGTCGAAGTAAATAATGTGAGAAATATTTAATTATACTTTTGAAATTCTCTAAGATTAACTTCATTCTATTTGTACATGAACAGCAAATGTTAAAATTGCACATTTTGTAAAAATATATATCCAGAAAATTTATTTATTTTTAGTATGTTGTATTTAAATTGCTTTTTTGTATTTTGTAACATTGATTTATTGTATTAAATACTCATGAATAAAAACTGTATCACAAAACTATAAAATGCACATTTTTTGAAAAATCGACTTTTTTCCCCAGCAAACCTATTATCCTCAATTCTCCACAACCAACCATGGTTTTTGTATGTAAACTGCACAGTAGGAAATAGAGAAATGAATTTCTGCAGAAAAGTAAAAGAAAATATAAAAATATTGAACTGCACGAATTTGCGGAGAACTGCATGTTTGTGTTTTGGCTTTAAAAGAAACCCCTTTTTCAATGCAAAAGGCATGAGCTTATGAATAAAAAGGCATGACAAAATCATGACCTTTTTTGACTATTCTATTTTCTTTTAGTGTAGTAGGATTCTCATTTCAGTTGCTGTTTCAAATGATTGTAATTTTCAATTATTGCTAAGATGCAAAACTCCAAAATAATTGGCAACTTTTTTATTGCCACAAAAATATTTTGTCATAAAATATTTAAAATTAAATAAAAATGGTTTGTGAGATTTAATCGAGAAATTGTAAATTAAAACAGAAAATGAAAAAATTATATGTAGCACTGAATTTGTAATACTGGCTATAAATTAATCTTTAAAAGATTTACTTCTAAAATTTAATTTCATGTTTTATACAACGTTACCATGAATGTTTTTTTATATTCAATGGGTTTCTTATTATAATTTTTAGAAATATAATAGCACACTTAGAAAATTGCATTAAAATATATGTAAGCAAAACATTATCTAAACCACACAAAATGTTGATTTCCAAATACAGTCAACCCTCTTTTATCCCGGTTAATTCGTTCCAGGCTTTACCGCGATAACTGAATTTCCGCGAAGTAGAATTCTGTATTTGTAAACCGAATATTTTCCTAACTAGAGCGCATAAACTTACTAAGGACAATCTAAATAGGTTTTTAACATAGTTTGAGCCCTCTAGACATGAAACAGCACCCTTAGCCACCATTACATTTGCATTACTTAATATATTATACAAAATATAAGAAAATGAGATATATTAGACGTAATAAATATCACATAGTTATATTATTGGGAAATAAAACGTACACACATGCATTTCTTACATACTACCATTAATCTATGAAAATAGCTTAACTTATTCGATGAATAATTAATTGCCAGTTAGTGACCGTATCTACCCCTTTATTCTACATTTATCCTTATTAAAGGTATTGGGCATACAACTTAAAAAGCTAGTACACTGTTGAACACCATTTACAGATTTATTTATCCTCTAGTGATTTATACTTTCTAGTTATAGTGTTTAACGGTTGAAATGAAATAGTGATTCGCTACTTTCTTCGGCGATTTTATACATCTACTCCCTCAACTAGTACAACTACAGCCCCTCAGAAGAGCTTACCTTACTTGAAAGACATACTGTGTTATTCTTTTGTAGAAAAAAGTTTATACGAGTGCGTAAAAAAGGCTAATTACTATACTTGAAAAAACGAAAAAACCGCAATATAGTGAAGCTGCGAAAGTCGAAGCGTGAAGTAGCAAGGGATGACTGTATTGCAGATTAGATGGATCCTATAATATGAGAATACATTTTGTTAATTTAAATTTCCTCTCAGTAACTTCCCTCATTTTAAATAAGTTCCCTTATTAACTTAAATTCCTTTTTCGACCGATTAAGAATCCCCCTCATTAGACACGGGCATCAGAGAAGACCCAGTGTGGATTGCTCATGTGACTTGAAGCGGTACATCAAGGACAATGAAGGGCTCTGAATTGATACGGCGCATTTGACATATGTTTGAAATCTTGTAATGCAAATGCAATAACACTTCAAAGTTTGCCCTATTTTTAAAGGATAACGATGGTGATTTCCACAATAAAAATAGCTTTCAAAGGATAAATTGGATGAAGTGAAAAAGAGGGACGCAATATTTTGGTCTTCAATGTCTAGAATGCTTGACATTTTGTACTACAAGTAGTACAGAAAATGAAACAAATACAAGTAGTGTTATATTTTTTTTCTTGTGCTAAGCAAGTGGACATTATCCAGTAGAAGTCAGGTAAACAAAGCAGAAACAGAAGAGCTTCCAAATTATTGGATTCATTATTAAATAAATAGCAAGATATGGAATATGTGAGCCACAAAAATTTATTACATGCAGTATGTTCAAAAACGTCAGAGCCATGATTTTAACTTGTTGATGTTGGAAGAAGTTGGCTTTGGTTCATTTGCCCTTCCCCCTCCCTCCCCATTCGCACATTTGAACCTCTTTTAATGCTTATCAAGTGGATATGCACCAAATATAATATTTTTTCTCAGGAAATTTTCTTACGATTTTTTCAGAGTGACCTCATTGCCCTTAGCTTGCATGTTTAATGATTGAGTCAAAACGTAATTCAACTTACCGAGGAGTAAATCTAAAGCTTCCATAGTTCAAAACATCTATTTGCAAGGTCGTAGTTAGGAATTTTTTTTTTTTTTTTTTTGGGGGGGGGGGACATGGTCAGAGGCAAGTGTGGTTCAAAACAAGTAGTCCAGGGGAAGGGGGATAGAGTTCAAAGTTGCGTTTATTTGGGGTTTGCAAAATCAAACTAAAACTAATAAAAAAATAGTTTGTAATAACTTTTTTATTAATTATTATAAAACCATGCGACGAGAACTTTTAAAAAACTTTTCTGTTACTTTTTCGTGACAAACGGGAATATCCCGAAATACACTTAATAAAGTGAGCCCCGACAAGAAAACAGCAAATACCATATAATAGTGATCCATTCCATGGTGGAAAAAAAAGAAAACTTAACTTTCTATAAATGAAATGGAAGATGGCAAAGAAAAAAGGATGTTCACTCTTAATTTTTAGCATTCAGGATGCTTGCAATCTTGCGTTTGAAAAATAACACAACACTCAAACTAATATTTTAAAAAATCCATTTTTTTCTTTTTTTTTTGTCAGTTCAAAAAGTGCTAAATTTCTAGCAGAAATGTAACGCGTAAAAATACGCTAGACAAAAGTTTTGAGGATTATCTCAGCACGCACATAAATTCCTCACTTTTTATACCACAAGTCTGTTCATTCAAATGAAAACAATGAGTTGAAATGAATATATATATATATATATATATATATTTTTTTTTTTTTTACAATTGATGTTAAAGACAGCAGTAATATATAAAATAACAAAAAAGTAGCCAAAAATAAATTTTAGTTTTTAACACATGGATATTTAACGAGCATACAATTATAAGAATGATTGGGTAAAAAATAGTAATTTTGATCAGGGTAAACATGTTACATTTATATATAAAACTCTTAATGAAGTGCATATTACAGAATGCTTTCCTCTATTTAATAATCATTTATATTTTTTATTCGTAGTGAAAGTCATTACCATTGATAGACACAAGTAAAAACACATTCGCACAAAATAAAATCTAGGAGTTCTTTCTCAAATTTATTCTTTTGACGGATGACTTTTTTTTTCAATGTAATAAAAATTACGCTTTTTAAAACTGAAAATTATTAATGTTAATTTCATTTTTACGGTGCATTTAAAATGTATAAAACAATGCAAATACTTTTTTCAGCAATTTTGCATTTTCATTCTTTTTGTAGAATGTCATTTCACTAAATGGCTTATTTGATATACTTTATTTATATATTGGTTTAACAAGGTTCAAACTAATAACTTAATATAAAACAAAAGTTTTATTTTTTTTTTGTATACATATATATAAGGCAACAAAAGATGATTGATTTATGTGCATAACTTCAAACCTCGAACAACAAGAATTTGAAAAAAAAAAAAGTTCATCTTGAGATAAATAGATGGATAATGTATGCGGAACTCATTTTCTCAAGACTATAGTTGCATTTAAAATGCTTGTTTTAAATGAATGTATTGATAATTCTTGCACCAAAAATATACTTGAAATACCCCCCAAAAATATATCTACAGATCAACTACATACCTGATTAAATACTTTTAAATACGTATGAAGGTGAAATTTATCAGCAGTCAATTATATATATGCGTTATCCTAAAAAATGAAATATAGCTTGCAAAGTTATGTTGACAATGAGTAAAGAGTCAGCATTTACGAAACGCACAAAGCGATGATACCAAATGCTAAAAAGCTATTTTTAAGGGGTGTTTAGGCGGTGAAATCAATGAAACATTCAGCCCACCAGGAAACTTGATGGTCCATCAGAGGACAGAGGGAACCAATCCCCCTGGAAGATGAACCAGTCTACGACATTCCCCATTTCAAACAATGACCCCTGTCCACTCTGCATTTTTTGTGTGTGTGGGGGGGGGGGAGTGTCAGAGAAGGGGTCTGACTGAAAGAAAGAAGTAACAAGGTAAAGGGGAAACGTTTTGATTAGAGGATTCAGGGTCTTGGTTGTTTCTTTTCTTTCTTTCTTTCTTTTTGAGTGGAGAAGGAAAAGCTAGAGAAAGGGAAGGACTAAAAAGTTTGTGACCTAGAATTTCGGGGGGGGGGGGGATTTGTCCCCACCCTGTCTATGGCCCTGTCTATTCGTGCATGAAATTAAGGATATTTTTCTCTCAAAATCCTACTTTATGTGTTTGTGGGCAATGGTGAGTGGCATCGTAATATATTAATGCAAAGGGAGAATAAAAATACAGGATAGTATAAATTATAAAATAGTATATTGTGAATCGGTAACCCATAGAGATAATTGTTTACAATGAGGGTTGGTCAAAAAAAAGAAAGAAAGAAAAAAAAAACACCTCTTGCTACGCCACTGGTTTATTCTCTGACCCTGGGAAATGCAACACTGCTTATTAGATGTTTACGGACAACGTAAATTTCTGTATTTCTTAATTCTAATTGCATAGATTTACTTTTCATTCTTCATTTGAGACAGTGAGAGGCAAAGGGATGTAAGTGGATAGGTCCTTTCATTGAAAAGTTTTTTTCTAAATCATGCTATACAGCAGCACTTGCCAGAACTACCTTACCAGAGTACTATTTCTTGTTCCGAGACAAAGGAGAGATTCAGCTGTCCTTTGTACTGGTTATCCCCAAATTTTTAACTTTGCCACGTACATCCTTTTGCTTCTCACTATTTCATATGGTATTGTGTTCACATGAATTTCAAATGGTAAATAGTTATAATCGATATAAGCAGGAAAAAATTAAAATATTTGTTTATTTACTCTACTCTAACTGTATGAAATTGCTAATAACTAAATAAAAATTACATACTAAATTAACAATTCGTCAGTACAAACAATAGCAATATTGTATCACATATAATAGTTAAAAAATAAATTATTTTACATAAAATGTTTTTTTCTCCTACGGATACTTTTTTTTTGTTGACCTCAATAGCTGCGGTAAGAAAGGGAACAATTCTTGTAAACATTTTTAAGTTCTTTCACAATTCTTGTACACATTATTTTGTGGGTTTTTTTTCTTCAAACTACTAGGAGAAAAACTTATTACTAACACATTGCATCCTCAGCTAGGTACTTGAAAAAAATTCTTAAATATCTCCATTTGTAAGTACGAAGAGAATTTCCCTAAATACTTTCGCCCCACAACTTGACACCAGAGAGGGTGGGGGGTGGGGGGCAAGAAAAGGGTACAGACGAACAAGTTGAGGACTGAAATGTCATTGATTTATTTTTACATGTTTCAATAGCGGTTCATAGCTGTTATGAGACTCTTACTTTGCGCATTACAACACTAGTAAAGCAGCAAAAAAAAAAAAAAAAAAAACGCCCGATTTTGTACACTGAAACACGTCAATGTCCCCGATCGGGAACATAGAAGTTTGATACATTATACACAGCACACTTTTGATGCAATTCGTTTTCTGTCATGTTTGTTCATCATTATGAGCCATTTTTATTGTTACTGTGAAATTTTACACAAGTATTAGGCTTTTATTAAATTTTCGATATATGTATTTTTTTTATTCGTTTTCGTGAAAATTGACAAAAACAGATGTTTTTGAGAATTTCTATGGGCCACAAATATAATGGAGAAATAATTTTCCTTTCCAAAAATCAAGTATGCTTTTTACATTATATAAAAAAAAATGTAATCCTCCAGAGCGAAACTTTTTTTTTAAACAAATTTTTTAATTCATGTTCCCATTTGGGTACATTGGCTCTTAAAAGGTTAATAAGTAAATGCTACTCTCTATATTAACAATATTTTCTAGGTCATAAAAGTTGTTAAGAACTTATAAACTACTAGAAAAAAAAAACTAAATATGAATTGAGAAACATATAGGATTTAAAAAAAAAAGAAGTTAGAGTTGAAATTAAAATAAAATTTCTAAAAAGAGCAGGAATTCGACAGAAAGATCTGTGCTAATACTGCTCTAATTTTTAAAACATTCTTGCGTTATTAATTATTTTGCGCAGCTAAAATTATTGACATTTGAATAAAAAAATCAATCCTATCTTTTAGTGATGACCAAACCGCTGCAAAAGACTGAACAAGAAAACAATAAACAAAAAAGCGGGAAAACGAAACATATTTGAGGTCAAGAAGAGAAGTTCCCAATGCACATCTAGCAGATAGTAAAGGAAACATTAAAGAGAAGAAGAAAATTAAAGTGAAAGAGGTTGAAAAAAAATTCAGAAATACTCGTGGAAAAAACGAAATTAACTAAAAAATGCGAAAAAGCAGCCAATTGCAAGCAACGAAAGAAGCAAGAAAACGAAACGTACTCGAGGTCAAAAGAGAAGTTCTCACTGCACATCTAGCAGATAGTAAAGGAAGCATTAAAGAGAAAAAGAAAATTAAAGTGAAAGAGGTTGAAAAAAATTCAGAAATACTCGTAGAAGAAACGAAATTAACTGAATAATGCGAAAAAGCAGCCAATTGCAAGCAACAAAAGAAGCGAGAAAACAAAACATACTCGAGAGTAAGAGAAGTTCCTCCTGCACATCAAGCAGATAGTAAAGAAAGCATAAAAGAGAAGAAGAAAATTAAAGTGAAAGAAGTTGAAAAAAATTCAGAAATACTCGTAGAAGAAACGAAATGAACTGAAAAATGCGAAAAAGCAGCCAATTGCAAGAAACAAAGAAGCGAGAAAACAAAACATACTTGAGGTCAAGAGAAGTTCCCACTGCCCATCTAGCGGATAGTAAAGGAAACATTAGAGAGAAGAAGGAAGCTAAAGTGAAAGAGGCTGAAAAAAATTCAGAAATACTCGTAGAAGAAACGACATTATCTGGAAAACGCGAAAAAGCAGCCAATTGCAAGAAAAGGATTGATTCAGATTCCAATACAATCTCAGAGATAAAGTCAAGCTCGAAAGCTCAAATTTTGAGCCATATTCAGACTATGAAGATGAGTTAATTAAAACGGAAGACAACACCGTCCTCCCATCTGTTCCCCAAAATGCAAAGAGCATTGTTATAGTAGGAACAAACAATGTTAATAGAAAAAGGTGGGAAAAAAATATGTCTGTCTGTTTTGTGGTAATAAATATGCCAAATTAACGAAGCATTTTGAAAGTGCCCATAAGGAGGAAGATGAGGTAAGACAAGTTTCCCTTCTTTATTCAGAAAAGATATTCTCCGAAAAAAGAAATCTGTTGATGAAATTAAAAAACCTCGGAAGTTACAAAAACAACTGTGTTGTTGTTCGAAAAGGTGAAGGTGATTTAATAGTTGTTTACCGACCCCAGAACAACACTGCGTTGTACGATCAGTACATTCCATGCAGTAGCTGCTACGGCTATTACGCAAAGAAAGATATTTGGAAGCACAAATGCCCTCTTGCAGGGAAAAAAAAAAGAAATTCTTCAGTGCCGTTAGGAAAGGAAAAGAGTTACTACCCATTCCTGCGGATATAGACAGTAATATAAAAAATATTGTGACACCTAAAAGACTTGATAAAATCCCAAACGTAATCAAAAGTGATTAACAATATACAAATATATTGCAAAAATGTATGCGAAAAAATGCGGAAATAGGGATCACAGAAATCAGGAGATTAGGAATTACTCCCGAGAAGTTACTCGCCTGGTTCTTTCATTTAGAGAAGTTTCAGGAGAAAAAAATGTTTTTGTACAAGACATTTTACTTTCATGAAATTACGATCGCATACTGAAGTCAATCAAAGAAGTTGCACAGTACGATCAAAAACAAAATAAATATGGAACCCCTGAGCTGGCGAGGAAATTAGGTATTCATCTAAAATCGATAGCAAACATAATTTTAACAGATGCCTTGCGAGATAATGATAAAGATAAAGTAAAAGAAATTGAAAGGTTTTTAAAATTACATGCATTAAGTTTTTCCGCTGAGATTACGGCACAAATCTTGAAGGACCCAAAAGCAGCCTGAAAGAATGCACCGAAACTTCTCCCTATGAGCAGCGATATTATATTGCTTCATGATTATTTAAAGCTTAATACAGATAAGAACTTGAAGACCCCCAATCAACCACTGAACAACTAACTATGGCGTGGAAGAAGATGGCGAAATTAATATTGACCAAAGTAATAACGTTTAATCGCCGAAGATCTGGGGAAGTTTCAAGGATAAAGTTAAATGACTTCAGTTCGTCAATAAAAGCAGGAGAAGACACTTGACCTCATTTCGGAGCTCACCAAAAAAGAGCAAGCTCTTTGTAAGCTGTGCACTCAAATGGAAATTTTAGGGAAGGGGTATAGAATTGTAACTGTATTGTCGACGCCAGATGTTGTAAAAATAATTCAGTTATTAATCAAATTAAGGTGCAAAGTTGACGTAGCTGAAGAATACGAATACGTATTTGCAGTCTGTGAAAGGGGCTCGTTATTGTATCACAGAGGGAATGACTGCCTCGCAAAATTTTCTAAGAGTGTGGTGCTAAATGCCCCAAACTAATCCGTTCCACCAAACTACGAAAACACGTAGTCTCCCTGTCATAAATTTTAAATCTTAAAAGTAATGAACTAGATTTGCCTGGTAAAATTTATGGAGCACGACATAAACATACATAGAGAGTATTACAGATTACCAGACAAAGTCATGGAATGAGCAAAACTGATAAAAATATTTTTGTGTTTAAAGATATTTTTGTGTTTAGAAAAAGGAAAGCTGCTATCTCAGATGGGTAGGACTTTGGAAGACATTGAAATAGAAGAAGGTAATTCTTTTTCAATCTAAGTATTTAAGCAACAGATGAAGCTTAATTTCGAAGTTTTGTTTAAATGACACATGTTTAATATTACTATGCTAATACTTTTTAATTTTTAAATACTGTCATAATATTTAGTGTATTCAGAATTCATATATATATATATATATATATATATATATAGGGGAGACCGGGGCAGATATTCTATAGGGGCACGTATTCCAACGCGCTATAGTTTAAGTGTTTCTCGCTAAGTAGCGACGTTTACTGGGAAGTGTGAAACTGCAGCACTGCGCACGCCTTCCACGTGATCCTCAGTTCATCAGCTCGCTTTGTCTTGATGAGACGTCTATTTTTGCGGTTTTTCTTCTGGTGAGTAACTTTGCAAGCATTTACTTTTCATTAAAAAAAACATGTATGATACTGTTTTTGTTTTACTGTCAGGACCTAACTTTAAACTACATTTCATTACGGGTCTGATGGCGTGATTGCTTTGGCAAATATTTTTCATTTTCATAGTTAAATATTACAAAAATAATCAAATATGGCGTTGAGGCACGTATTCCAATTCACTACGGGGCAGATTTTCTAATTGGAAAATGTACCCCGGGCTCTCCATGAATGTTTTTTATGTTTTTTTTTTTTTTTTTTTAATCGTTTAACTTTATATTTTTAGCCAATACAGTTTATAATTACTGCATAAAACCACAATTATAAATATTTAAAATTAAATTTGGAATAACTACTTAAATGATCTGATTTGTTTTAAATGGTATCAAGTCATATCTGAAACTGAATTTCATTCTCTAATGTGATATATCAGATGGACTGAATATGGTGCGCAATTACCGTAAGAAGTCAGATCAAGGACAACACGCAAGCGTAAATAAATGCAGCGCTTGCAGCAATAAGAAATGGATGTAGTGTTAGGAAAGCTTCTGTAGATTTCAATATAAACAAGAGAACATTAAATAACTAAAGCCACAAGTTCATTAATGTTCAGTTGCCTCCAACTGAAGTACCTCAAGTCGAAGTGCAGTGGCGTACCGAAGGGGGGGCGGAGGGGGCGGTCCGCCCCAGGCCCCGCTTTGACACAGGCCCCCAAATTTCAATTTTTGGTTTTCACCATATCTTGGTTTGAATGCTTAAACAAATTGGCTTAATAAATCATAATTTTTTTAAAGACCAAATATTTGTTCAGGGATACAATCAATACCTCTTCGGGATCAATGGAGGGTTTATGATACCCAGGCCCCGCTTTGACATAGGCCCCAAAATTTTAATTCGTTTTCTTTTTCGCCAGACGTGCCTTATGTCATGGTTTAGATAAATAAAAAGTTGACTTTTTATGTATAATGAATATTTTCTCAGTGACTCTTGCCTAAACAAAGAGAGAGCAAATTATGTCCCACAGGCCCCGCTTTGACATAAGCCCCGAAATTGTATCTTATTTTTTCCAGTAGATCTGTCATATACATCATGATTAGAAATATTAATCAGTTACCTATATATGCGAGTATATATCGTAAATTTTGTTAAATATGACTTTTTTTCATAGTGACCCGTCCTAGTGTACAAAGGCACATGAGCGCTTGGGCCACGAATTTAATGGGGGCCCCAAATTTTTAAATTAACTAAACCTATAAAAATCATTTGCTTTTATTTTGTTAAGTGCTTTCATACGCAAAAATTTTTTGTCTTAATTTCTGTCGAACATTAATTATTTTTATTTCTACCAGCGAAGCCGCGCGGAGCGTTTTCTCCACTTCAACACTTCAATCAAACGCGCCAGGCAAGTATAGGGTCACACCAGAGTTTTTTTTGTCTGAAGAACATAAAGAGCGTTTTTTTTTTTTTTTTTTTTTCTTTGTGAGTGAGACCTAGCAGAAAAGTTTTATTTAGACTGTGAACGTGTGAATTTCATCCTTATTTAGGTAAGGATGTTTTAAAAATATTTTTCTCTGAGATTAGGTGATGTTATCAGGTAAATAGTTCCCTGGTGTGTCTTACTCAAAGGAATAGTAAAGGGTTTTTTTTTCTGTAAAAGCCAATTTTTATCCTAAAATTAATTAAATCTGGAATGCCTAAACGTTTCTGTTCACTGTACTTGGATGTTCAGATGCAATAAATTTTTAAGATACAATATAATTTTAGGACTTTTTTCCGTTTTTGATATTTTCTGACAAAGCACAATTTTATTAAAAATATAGTATTTACTAAATTTTACTTAAAACCATATATTTTACTGTGGTATTTCCAATAGTGTCTGAAATCAAACCAACACTACTGAAATATGTAAAAATGTACCACTTAAAATAATTACTGTAATATATGGTACGTACACATAGTTTGAGAAACTTCAGTTTTAATACCAGGTAGGCCCCCATTTCGAGTAGCGCCCCAGGCCCCCATCTGTCTTGGTACGCCACTGTCGAAGTGCCTCAGGCCGAAGTTCCACAAGCCGAATATGTCCACTCAATCCCGAAATTTTAAATGATACAAACTAATAATGCCTTCCTATTTCACACACAGATCGGCTCCAGACGTAGTAAACAATGTATGCCCAACTACTAACACTTCTGATAATCGTCCAGCCTGTTCCTTTTTAATTATTCTCAATGAACCATGTCAACCAAAATTAGGGCTACCAGAAGGTGTTCAATCTACGAATAAGGACACCCAAGGTGAGCCTAACCCACAACCATCTCGCTCGCCGATAGCTGGTTTTTTGCCTCAACAGTATTTTCCATCCCCCGAAGAAATCGGACCATTTGAGAAGGCTGCCCCGAGGAAAGGCACAGGCAAGGGGAGGACAAAACGAAAATCCGCCATTCTAACGGATACTCCTATCAAAGACGCTCTTGAAACAAAGCAAGAAGCAAAAAAGAAAAAGTCCAACACAGTCATTTTGAAAAATGAAAAAGGAAAGCAAACTGTGAAGCCTCAGCTATTTGTTGATGAAAAAAGGGAGAAGAAGACATTTCGGCGGCTTAAGAAAAATAAAACTAAATATGCCAATGTACCTAATGAGGAAGAAGATGAAGACTGAATTTGCCTATAATGATTTGACACCTTTTCTAATTCAAACACAAAAGAAAAGTGGATCCAGTGTATTCGTTGCAAGAAATGAGCTCACGTAGCTTGCGTCAAAAAAGAAGACTCTTTGTTTTTGTTTGCATTAACTGTCACAGTGATATGGAAGATGACTCTAACTAACTTTGATTATTGTTATAATACATTTTAATGTAATAAATTATTAAGAATGTACTCATTGAACTTACTAATGAATTGGAATATAAATTTTACGTTACACTCCATTTTTATTTTAAATTTATTATAGACCATTTAAACTAATTAGAAATCTTGCCCCGACCCAATTTTATATGTTAGAAAACGTGCCCCGGCTACGGGGTTGGTTTTCCAACGAGACTTGGTAACAAATATATATTTATTTTTTTGAAGTTTTTTAAATTTTTTATGTTTTAGTAATGTTAGTGCTTAGCCTAAAGTACAAGAATTCAAGGCGTAATCAAAACTTAACAAAATGTTTAAATGAAAAATTTCAAAAAAATAAAACAAAAAAAGTTGGAAAACCTGCCCCGGTCTCCCCTATATATATAAATTTTTAAAAAGATATTTTCTCCTCGCTTATTGTACTTTTTAAGCTGAATTTCATAATGTAATTGAATTTCGAAATACATATTGGGTGTTTTTGGAAACAGCATGGTAACCTGTGTGAAAAGTAATGCTGATTCAGTAAGAGATTTTTCTTCAAGTTAAACGAATTAAAATCAGTATCAAAGAACAATGATTAAACTTTTGGCCTATGGCATTTGAGTTGGAAAATATTGCTACAATAAAGAATTACAGTAATTAGAACAGCTTCGTAATAGACTGAC
Organism: Uloborus diversus; assembly: GCF_026930045.1. Lineage (NCBI taxonomy): Eukaryota > Metazoa > Arthropoda > Arachnida > Araneae > Uloboridae > Uloborus > Uloborus diversus. The sequence goes on along the minus strand of NC_072731.1, from coordinate 163,155,086 downwards.
ATTTCTGAAATTTTCTAAATATACTAATGCAAATATTCAAAATTAAGCAGCTAAACTTATAAATAAGTTTATAATAAAGGTAAGCAATGAGAAAACATTTGTTAAATTTAATACACTTGACGACGGTTAATGATTATCAGTTATCAAATCATCTCTCAGGAAAGAAATTATTTATCTATTTATGCAGAGTTTCAGACAAACATAAACCAAATTATTATACTTACTACATTAATTTACTTTTGCTTTTGGATAAATTTCGTTTTAATCTAAAAACTATACGAATATAGGTAAAAATATGATGTTAAATAAAAAACGTATTCATTTTTCTTAAAATAGATAAATATTTTCTTTGTTAAATTTGTGGAAAATTAGTTAATTATTAATTAATATTAGTTTCAAAAAAATTTAAACAAGTTTTCGGTATTCACCAAAATATTCAGTTTGAATTTTATCTGAATATTCGGTATTCGGCAAAATATTGTATTCGATGAATCTCTAATTTGTAATAAAAATTCTTTTTATTTATCTGAATTGATTTCACATAATTAACTTCTATTGTTCCAAGTAGCTATTGAAAGTTTAGCACTTTCAACTTTTGCTGCGCAAATGTCGACCTACAACTTTTTCAATTTCAAAAACCTAAATCAATTTAACTAAACTTTAAGAAAAAGAAGTGTCGTCACGTAAATCAAATGCATTGATTGTTGGGTACATATATGTTCTTTCAGATGCAAGCGCATGTTGTTGATAATAGTGTATTAGCACTTGCACGGGGATAGAAAAAGCCATCTCTCGACTGCTCCAAGGCAGTAGACGAAGGAAGTGACTAAAACCGGTATGACCGCAAGCACGAACCGACTGCTGAGGGACGAGCACACCCCAAATGGAGAGAGAACTGGTTAGCAGGGGAAAAGAGGGACAATTTCTCCCTTTCAGCTGATTTCTAAACTGGCCGTTTCGACTCCACTAGCCGAGCACAGGGGGCAGGTCGCCCCCGAGTTGCAATGAGGACTGGTATTTGTTGACAGTTACTTCCAAAATAAACAGATGGAGCAGCATCAGACCTTTATCGTCAGCTCTCTTCAGCTACCGGTACGAGTTTCAAGGCAGTGTACAGACGCTTAGGGCACATTGGTCTATATGCTCGTAGGCTTGTCAAATATGTTCCACTTACCGCAACTCACTGTCGCCTGCGATTAGCCTGGAGTAGAGAGCATGCAATGCGGACACCACAACAGTGGTCTTGTGTGATGTTTTCCGGCGAGTCTAGGTTTAGTTTGCAGTCTGATTCTCGCCGGATTTTCATATGGAGAAAGACAGGTACCCGTTACCATCAAGAGAACACCACTGAATGACACCATTACAGTGGTGCAGGATGGCTCGTTTGGGAACGAATTATTCTTGGTTCTAGAACTGACCTGCATGTTCAGAGTGTAACGATCACTGGCCACATCTATCGGGATGTCATTCTGGAACAACATGTACGTTTGTTTCGGTGCGCCATGGGTGCTGAACTTCTATTTATGGATGACACCACCCGTCCTCACAGTGCAAATATTGTAGACGAATGTCTTCAATCCCAGGATATCACCCGTATGGATTGGCCAGCGTACTCACCGGACTGGAATCCAAAAGACCATGTGTGGGACACGCTTGGCTGACGAATTCCAGCCCGTCAACCCCCTCTCACATGTCTACGGGAACTGCGCAGGGCATTGCTTGATGACTAATGTAATATTCCCCAAGATAACATAGATAATTTGATACTCAGCATGCCTAGGCGTTGTACGGCCTGTATTGCATCGTCCTTAACTAATAATTCGAACTGTAGTTATCAGTAAACAAAGGGAAACTGCTTTATTTCCGGCTTAACAATAATGTGTTATCACGGGACGCGGGAGCGTCCCGACCCGCCAAGGAAACCAAACGTCAGCAGCCAACAGAAGCAAATCCACCGCCAAAGACGAAAAAAAATAAAAGCGACAAGACCTAATCTTGTCGTGTGCGACAAGATTACACGACAGAATAAGTTGGGGTTTTTTGGGTTTTTCACCCCTCTGTATCTCAGCCTCATGAAGACCCCCGGAGTTGATTTTTGGTACACTCAATCTCTAGTGGCCCCTGACGCCGTAAACCAAAATACAATCCCCTGGACCATCAGGGGGAGGAGGTATTAAAGTTATAAAATCGCTGTTCAAAAAAGTTTTCGCTTTCTTTGACAGGGCTACAGCCCAGACGAAAAAAGGAATCAAGCTGAAATTTCGCACACACATTCCTTGTGCCCTACTGATGTGCCTTTTGTGCCATTTGACACCCCTCCCCTTCCCCCCTTGTTTTTACCCCCCAAATTGCACCTTCCCGGGGTTTTATCACAGCCCCCCGGGGGGCTACGGTAATGATATTTTGTATACATATTCTTGGGGGGCCATTGAGTACATATACAAAATTTCAACCATCAGGGACATCATGGGCCGGAGTAATTGAAGTTTGAAAATCACTAATTTTCCCTAAATTCTTATGTACTTGCTCTCAGAGCATAGGGTTTGTTTATCTCTGACTGCAATTGCAAGGTTAAAACAGATCTAACAGTTATTCTAAAGTTGTCTTAGGAAATGAAATTCAATCAAGATTAAAACATATCCAACAGTTGCAACTAAACGTTAAATCTGGGATATCACAAATTTGCCACAGCGACTGCGCATGCGCGCAGACTTAGCTCGCTGGACTTTCTGTTTTCCGATTCTATGTTGTTTGTTTATACTTAAGCAGAGAAACAAATTAATGAATGAGATTAGAATACGGCCTCCCCCCCCTGCAAAGTTTTGCCGATACGAAATTTCCTCCCCCCTGTTTTTCAGTTTTGATATATTTATGGAGGGAAGAAATTTTAAATGCCGGCGCGAAACTGGGGTTAAACCATAACAATATTTTACGCGACAAATTATATGAAACTGTACGCATATGAATACGGCACGTATAACTTTTTAATTGAAAGCGAAAAATAGCACTTTTTTATTGGTTTGCTTCTTTTCTAAATTAATGGATTTTTCACAAACAACACATAATGAATTGAAAATATATGAAATACGTGTGTGGATATCCGTGCTTTGCAGTAATTTGTTAGCTGAAAAAATTTTTGCAATTAATTTAAGTAAGACTTTTAATGAGCTTAGTCCGCGCGCAACATGCACATTCGCTATGGCAAATTTGGGATATCCGCGATTTGACATCGAGTAAAGTTGTAGAGATCTTCTGAAACATTTAAATTTAAAATATTTAATGGTTTATTTTTTTTTTGCTTGGTGATAACATGCGTTATTTCGTTTTTTAAATGAACTTTTGAACAAAACTAGGTATTAAACAAGACAAAGACTTCTATCAAGAAAAAGATAAATCACCAAACAATTAAAATTATCCCATAAAACGTAAAATAATCCACGATTTAAGAAAAAATGTAATTAAACAAAAAGTGAAAAGCTAGATTAAAATATCCCTCAAGCTGTAAAACATTTAAAGAAACCTTCATGAAAATGTTGAATAATCTGTCAAGTAAAGAAACTGTAATAGAATTTATTGCGAAGTTGTAAAATACTCGAAAACAATATAATCTTAATATATAAAAATCAATGTCCTGAGATAACATATATATATATATATATATATATATATATATATATATATATATATATATATATATATATATATATATATATATATATATATATATATCAACGCACAGCCGAAACCGCTGAAGCTTCAGACTTGAAATTTGGCAGGCATGTCCGCATGATTACGAAAGTAACCACTAAGAAAGGATTTTTTGAAATCTCAATTAGTTCGGGAGAAACTAATTAAAACCTCTTAATTTCTGCTAAATTAAAACCTGTCATTGAAATTCAAATCCCTTATTTTTGAAGGCTTTCCTCCATTCAAATCATTATTCAGTACTTCATCTCAACTTTTGGTCGATAGCGAACTATAAATTTGATATTGTTTTTGTTTCTCACGTGATTCTTCGAGGCTTTTCTCAAGTCAAATCATAATGTTTCTGTCTTTTGCTTTCATTTTTTCAAAACTAGAAACGAAGTTTTTAAGAACATCATCACAGGTGGACTATCCTTTTGAAGTTAGAAGAGTGCAGTTTCCTGTTAAAGTTTGCTTTACAATAACCATTAATAAGTCACAAGGACAGACATTAAAAGTAGCAGGGATCGATTTAAGAGAAGACTTTTTTTCACACGTCCAATGTTATGTAGCTTGCTCCAAAGTCAGTTCATCAAGTAGCTTAATAATTTTAGCACCAGAAGAAAAAAAAAAACTAAAAATGTTGTATACAAAGAAGTTCTTGCTAAACATAGGTATAACAATAAAATGTGGATGGTCTGTGTTTGCAAAGATAATCAATACTTTAAAAGGATCGTTAATAACAGTTAAAGATCGGTTAAGGACAATGGCATATATATAAGGAGTCCAGGGACCCCGGGATCCTACCAAAATTAGGAAAAATTATAGGTAACTAGAGGACCCGACAGACGTTGTTCTGTTCAAACTTTGTGAATTGAAAAGTAAAAAAAATTCTATAAACTATCAAGTGTTTGAACCGTTTTGTTGAAAAAAATAAGTAAAAAGAAAAGGTTTTAAGCTGCTTGGTGTCAGAATGCGTATATTTATTACAACTTGATTTATCTAATGCCCACTGAGCAGTTGTTTTATTAACTATTTTTTCTCTCGTACTTGATGGTTTGTTCTTTCAGCCATACTCAAAGGGTAAAAAGCGTCCTCAGATATTAAGTGTAAAAAACTAACTACCCATCTAGAACAAACGGGAAATCCCGTTGCAATATCCCCCATATGAAAAAGAATAAAACAATGAAAAAGATATCGTTTAAAAAAATGATAAAGGTAAAAACAGTTCTCTGAATAAGCGAAAATCACTCATTCCTTCCCCCCCCCATAACGATGTAAAATAAACGCTTTCTTCAACTAAAATGACTGAAAACTCTTTAAAAACGAAAAGCAACTCTTTGCAATTGGAAATAATTCGCCAAATAAACAAAATATACAATAAATTACATTAACAGTAGCTTTAAAATGCAAACAAGTGATCACACAACTCTATTGTTTACAGCCAAAGTCGCCAAGCCACCACGTTACTGTAATCCAGCCGATCAATGAGCGAAGTCAACTCCGACCGATTAGCGCTCCAATCTTTTAAACGAAAACTTTTTAAACTTCATATATTGCCTAATTTGTTCTTTCCACCAAAGATAAAGATCTCCCACTGCACTGATCTTTCGTGTACAGAACTACTCTGTTGTAATTTATCTGGACGAAAATAAAATTTGTTTCGTCTTTAAACTCCATCATCTTTTCCTTTAATAATGTACTGATTAGTTAGATAATCCTTAACGTATTCTTGACATTGGTGCCCAAACTCAGATGGATTTCAGCCGAGAAACAAATGTTGCTAAGTACGGACGGTAGTTTCTGATCATTTGGTTAGGAAAATCTAAAGCACTGATTCGGTCACATGGTTCAACTACGACGACAGAACGCACGTTTTGCGCGAACCTTCCAGTACTTTACTTTAAAATATATCACGGGACCTAAAATCGTTGCTTTCATGAGAAATGAAAGCTTCATTCTCTCTCTACGTTTTACCTATTCTCAATTGACATATCACAGTAGCAAATTTCATTACAAAAAGCAGAACTGGCTTTCTTATTGTCCTTTGGCAATAGGTTAAATATTAATTTCAGTTCTCGCTCAACAATAGGTTAAAATAAATATTAATCATTTGGGAGGTATAACCATCCAATGTTTAAATTAATTAATTAATTAACAAAAACGTTTCCGATTCGATTCATCGCGCTTCGAAACCATGCTTACACACAAAAAAATTGATCAAAATTGGTCCAGCCGTTTAAAAGCCTTATGGTGACAAACGTCCGCACAGAAGATTTTTATATATTAAGATAAGTAATTATTATTACAGAGGATTTTTGAAACTAGGTGCACCAAGCACTGTTAACCCCAGCTAATTACATTACCCGAGCAATGCCGTACGGGAATGCTAGTTTAAAATATAGCATTTTATTATCCAAGAAGTTTTCTTTGCAACAGGGAGGATGCAAGAATTGCAATAAAATTTAAACCGCCCAATTCTCGAAAAATGAACATAGAATCTTAATAGTCAGAAAATAACTCTACGTAAAATTAGGCTAGCCATTATTGTTCCTTAAAAACACAAAAGAGCGTTGTTTCAATTGAAGATTTTCTGACTTGAAGTTCTCAATTCTAAAAATACAAAATAATAATATCAATGCAAAAAGATGTGATATCTCATCAAAAACAACCCTGTTGTAAAAATTTCTCCGCCAAGAAAACCTTTAACTTTTCCGCACAAAAAAGAAAACCTGCACCCTAAACCCAAAAACCCTCAACCATAAAAAGCTATGATATCTAGTTTGCCCGCCAAGTATTTGCCAAACTATCATCCTCCCTTTTCTCCTTTTTCATCACAGCTACTTCCATTAGAACCTCCTCTCACCTTCAACTCCTCAGAAATATGGATAGATCTTTTAAAATGTTTATCTTGTTTGGCGGGAAGCTTTTTGTTCACGAAGCAACCACTTCACTTTGAAAAGCTTCCCGCCAAACAAGATAAACATTTCAAAAGATCTATCCATATTTCTGAGGAATTGAAGGTGAGAGGAGGTTCTAATGGAAGTAGCTGTGATGAAAAAGGAGAAAAGGGAGGATGATAGTTTGGCAGATACTTGGCGGGCCAACTAGATATCATAACTTTTTATGGCTGAGGGTTTTTGGGTTTAGGGTGCAGGTTTTCTTTTTTGTGCGGAAAAGTTAAAGGTTTTCTTGGTGGGGCAATTTTTACAACAGGGTTGTTTTTGATGAGATTATTCACTTACCGTAGCGAATATAATCATTCCATTTGCACAAATATATGGCTATGTATTCATTGTATTTACATCAAGAATGTGAAATAATCATGCACATCAGCTGAGAACAAAAAGGAAAAAAAAAAAAACCAAACTATATCAATGCTAAAGGGTTATATGGGGGTGACATGCGGTAATGCAAGACTCAAGTGTTCACTACTCTCTCAATATAAGAAGTTTAATAAGAGATGAAAAAAACCTAACTGCAGACACGTGTTTTGTTGTTTCAAGGAGCACCTTTTTCAATGCAAAGAAGTGTGAGCTTTTGGATGAAAAGTCATGCGAGGAAGTGCTCTTTCTTTTCTTTTTTTCCTCAGATGACTTTTCATCCAAAAGCTCACACTTATTTGCATTGAAAAACGCGACGACACAAAACACGTGTCTGCAGTAATTTACAATTTTTGTGCATTAAAACGCTGGTTAATTGATTCATTTAATTTTCAAGCACAATGGTTTATTCGTTATTTCTATTTAGGAAAAAACACGTTGATTTCACTTCATTCTCAAACTAAAACTGTACAGTATTTTACAACTCATTAGAGATGAAAATGAAATGAGAAATGCTGTACTTTTTTTAAATAACGCAGCATTAAAGATAGCTGCATTATGAGAAATTGAAATTTTTTACCTGATTTTACCAGCAGTTTTCCTGGTCGTTTTATGTCGTAGCGCTGATCGTTGAGTACCAATCCTTTTGACCGGATCTTAAAAAATGGTTTTCAAGTGTAATACATATTGTAAAACAGCATATAATTTAGAAGATATAAATAACTTGAAATATTGAAAAAAAGTAGTTTATTTTGCTGATAAAAATCCAATTTTTGAACAGCCTGAGTGTCTTGTTTGTGTAAATTAGAAATTATGATTGGTAATTTTATTAAAACTTATATACTTACAATTAATCAAAAATTTTAACACTTTTCTGCTTGTAGAATCAGCAGTTAAATATAACATACGATGTTAAATATGAAACGTATTTCTTTATTTAAATTATGATCCCTTATTTGTTAATAACTAATTGTGTTTATTCTGTGAAATTTAAATGTCTACTAATTAAATTAGCATGTAAACAACTAATTAAGTTAGCATATAAAATAAAGAAACTTTGCAACAAATACAAATGCAAAAAAAAAAAAAAAAAAACTGTTGCCTTTTTTTCCGTCAATGTATTATCTTTCAATTCTATGAGCAAACGCTTTTGTGAGTTTGTACAAATAAGGCGGGAGAATGATTTTTTTAATCTTACTTATCTAGAAAAGTGATTCTTTTTAAAGTGCTATTTTGCATCAGCAAGTATTAAAGTTTTCAACTTTTTACTAAAGGTGCAGCTTGGAATATTTCAGAAAGGCAAGATAAGTATTTTTGCTAAATTGCAAAAGCTGATGAAACCTTTCCATTCATTCTAGAGTTATTCAGGTTGAAATTTTCTAAATTTGACGACAATTGTCATTACTATATAAGTTTGTCAGTTTTGAATAATTTTATTCATTAATTTAATATTTAATTAATACTTTATTAAATTTATCATCGAAAATCAAAATTAATTGTAATGTACTAAAAATGATAAAGTATTGAACATTTTTTAAAGAAAGTATCAACTAGTTTTTCTAATGAGTTTCAACTATATTTATCGAATAAAACATCCGTTGTTTAACGAATTAAATATAAAAAAAATAAGCATCTGAAATCGCTACTGTTTCTCTTTCATTAAAAAATACAATACCCAGCTTTTATACTTTTCATACAGTTTACTTATATTTCGGAGTCATCTGAGGAATAATACTTATGTTTCATTGATATACGAACTTTCAACGCCAAGTAAATTATTGCCAAATTTCAAGTTCACTTCACTCGATACACATCTAATGTTCCACTTGTAGAGGAATACGTTTTTGTATCCAGCATATTGGTACCATTGTCCTATAATCTAAAAATACAAAAGAATTTATTTAATTAAAAATAGCGTCATGATGTAGTCTGAGATCATAATTCTAATCCCATACAGCTAATATTTAAGTAAAATTAATGTCATGGTGTAGTCGCAGATCATAATTCCAGTCCCATACAACTGGGAAGTTCCTAACTAATTCTACCACAAGCAGAAAAATTTATCTTTTTCTTTGGTTCTAGCATTTTAATCGTACAATACTTTAATCGAATGACAGCGAACAATTGTTGTGGTAACCGGAGTTTTACAATGAAACAATGAAATGCGGGACCACTTAGGATATTATTCGCCACAAGTTCGGGACTTAGGAAAAGTGACGCGAAAGCTGGAAAATCGTCACATCCAGGGAACAGCGATCACGAGGTTCGGCTTCATGCATTTCATCTATGCATTTTCAGTTATCGTTATTATTTATGTTACGGTTGTAATAGTTACATTTATTATTGAGAAATATCATAAACAACAAAATTACATGTATATCTTCAAACGTCCAACCACGGATTATATGGAATTGACAAACGTCCAGTTAAGACGAGTCTATTGAATGAGGGGGGAAAATAAAAATGTGATGCTCGAGTTCCGCTCATTTAAATGAGACTCTGCTTAATTTAGAGGCCAACATACATCTACAAACGCTGACATCCCTAAAACCTAATAGATGCTTCCATTTCCACCAGTAAACCGGATGTTAATTTGCATTTCCATACAATCTGTGGTCAGACAGTATGTGCTTTTTTTTTGTTGCAAATCATGATAAATTCAACGTCTGTAAAAAAAACTTAACTTCAGATACTCAAAATCTTGAACCCCAGCAGGCTTATTGGCGTAGTAATCAATTCGGCCAATAACTCCTGTAGCAAAATGAGAGCTACAAAAACTGTCAAAACTGATAAATTTTACATAACCTAATGATTTTAAGTAACATATTAAGGTTATGTATCTACTTAGCAGAGTTAACTTTAAACTATAAAGATGAAAAGACGAAGACATTAATTAGCGAAACTTTATTCCAACTTACTGGATGATCGCCATTTTAAAACTTTTTAAAAACTACTAAGAGTTGCCAAACAATAATAAAGAAATATATATATATAAACAATAATACAACTTTAACAAAAACGACTTTCAAATGCATTTTTTTTTTTTTTGCCGATCGAGAAGAAGAACTACAACGTGATTTTAAATGTTATCATCTTCATCTATATATATAAAACTCAAAGGTGACTGACTGACTGACATAGTGATCTATCAACGCACAGCCCAAACTACTCTACGGATCGGGCTGAAATTTGGCATGCTGGTAGATGTTATGACGTAGTCATCCGCTAAGAAAGGATTTTGATAAATTCTACCCCCAAGGGGATAAAATAGGGGATGAAAGTTTGTTTACCGAAACACCCATGCAAAAACAGAGTCAAAGGGCAAATTGAAAATCAAAGTGAAAGCCTTGCTTGAATTGGTTACTCAAGTTTTATTTATTTGGAATTGAAAATGACAACAGATAAAATTTTAACTCATTAAACGTTTCAAGCATATTTTGGATTGCATTTGCTTTGTTTCGGTTTAGTAGTTTTGGTTATATACTCTGCTTTGTATTTGGCATTTGTTTTGTTTTCGTTTGGTTTAAGTATAGGCTTTGACGGTTCGACATTATTAAAATGGCTAAAGTTTGGTTTAAGTATAGGTTTTGACGGTTCGACTTTTTTCAAAATGGCTAAAGAAAATCTGAACGTTAATGGAGAAGTTGAAGAATGTACTGACATCCCTATTGTTGGTGACGGTGCATGTTTGTTTCGTGCTCTCTCTTTAATGTACGGAACACAAGATAGAGCGATGGAGGTGCGTTCAGAAATTGTCAGATAATGACTGGCTGCTCCAGTTAATGACTGGAGCAAGTTTTCAATTATGACCCACGACAGGAATGGTGATAACTGCTTAACACCTGACGAATATTTTGCTGATATGATGAAAAATGCTACTTATGGCGGACTTTGTGATTGGATAGCAGTAGGATTAATATTCCCATTTAAGTTTGAATGCTTAGTTACTACGGTTTAAAAATTACTGTCTAAAGTTTATTCAAACATTATTCATATACATGACAAGCCTATTCACTGGTTATGTGAGCGTGCCATACTTACTCCAAAGAACGATCAAGCAGCAATTATCAACGATATCCTGCTCATGTCGTTTGAGGGCGAAGAAAAGGTCTATACTTTGGTCGATACTGAGGTTAATACAGATGACGCTACTAATTACCCTGTAGATTTTTTAAATTCATTGAAACCGTCAGGTTTGCCTTATCATAAGTTTATTCTGTGTGTGGGCACTCCAATTATGCTGTTGCGAAATTTAAAACCACCAAAACTTTGTAACGGTACGATACTGCAAGTGAAAGCGTTACATCGCAATATAGTGGAAGCCACTATATTAACTGGGTAACTGTATATATACCACGAATATATTATACCACGAAACTGTATTTATACCACCCATTCTGATAAATATTTTCGAAATTACTGCAGACGAGGATTTTAAAGAGCCGTCGACTCTCTTTGAAAACTGTTACCTTTATTATATCGGAGACAAGTTTTTTTTCGTTATATAGGTACTTTACGGCACATTATTAATCTTGGCGATTGTTTTTGTTTTGCTTATTTTGTTAGCATGTTTTATTATATCTACGTAGAAACTATTTATTTGGTGAAACCACGCATTATTTTGTAACTGTGCTTTGTTTGTTTTTTTCTTTCTTTCTTTTTTTTTTAAACAAAAAGCAAGAATTGAAACAATACTAATGAAATGAAATGTAATTTTCCAAATAATTAAACCAAGCCATTTAAAGTAAAAAGTCCGCCAAATGAAAATCCCCAGTAATTCGCCAAATAGACTTGAAATGATCCATTAACATATAAAATTATTTACTAAATAAAAAATCGAGTCATAAATAAATGCGAACGTTCCATTAAAATAGAAATTAGAAAAGACGGAGCAGACATGACGACGATGTAAGCATATTTTTCAAATTTTCTTACATTTTACGGAATACGGGATACAAGATTTCCTTTTCGTTGTAGATGTACTGTGTTTTTTTAATTACGTTGTTTTTCTGCTGGGTAATTTTCGTTTGAACATTTTCGTTAAAAACATTGGATTGCTAATTGGTCGGAGTTTGCATCGCTCGCTAATTGGGTGGGTTACTGTAGCATGGTCGCTTGGCGAGTTTGGCGATAAGCAATAGAATTGCGGGATTTTTTTTTTTTTTTTTTTTTTACAATTTAAAAGCTGCTGTTAATGTAATTTTGATATACATTTTGTTTATTTGGCGAAATATTAGAATTGAAAATAATTGTTTTCAGATATTTTAAAGCTGTTTACGCATTTTAGTATGATAAATTATTTTATATCAGAGGGAGGAGGGGGATTCCTTTTAATCAAGGAACTTTTTTTCTTTGATCATGTTGCTAATCGATCGGAGTTTGCATCACTCGTTAATCGGTTGGGTTACGGCAGTGGGGTCACTTGGCGAGTTTGGCGATAAACAATAGATTTGGGGAATTTTTTACCTTGGAAACCTACTGTTAATGTAATTCGACGTCTTTTTCGTTTATTTGGCGAAACTTTTTTAATTGCAAATATATGTATATATATATATATATATATATATATATATATATATATATATATATATATATATATATATATATCTTCTACATATATAAAAATGAATGCTTGTCTGTATGCCATCCATGAACTCAAAAACTACCCGGCAGATTTGGCTGAAACTTTCACCGTTTGTTATTTTTGGCACTAGGAATGTTTATAGACCAGTTCGAAAAAAATCCGATCGATTGTTCCTTTTTTATTCCAATTTAAGTCACAATCCATTGGATAAATACGAATAAAATTATCGGCTGCAGAAATTAATTCGCGTGAAAGATCTCATTGATAAGAAGTTAGCTGTTGCCATTTTTCTTGAGTTTGAACAAATAAATTCTTTCTTTATTGTTTTATGGCTTTTCATGCAACGGGGGGATTTAAAACTTTTTCGATTTGATATTTTTAGCGATTGATTGATCTTGCAAACTGCGTGAGTACAAAATTTGAGTATAGTCACGGCTTCACTTGATACCTGGACCGATCATTATGAAAATTGCTATATATATATATGTATTTTTCCACGGAGTAGGTGCATAATATGACTAGACCGGTTATCACAAATTTGCCATTTCAACTGCGCTTGCGCGCGGACTTCGCTTTTTCGGCTTCTGTTTTAAGATTTCGTGTTGCTTGCTTAAATTAAGGCTGAGCTAGAGTCCCAACAAATTAATGAATGCGATGAGAATATTTTCACAGCGATTTCGTGATTCGCAACTCCAGCGCTCAAAGACGCTACCTTGCGGTGATTTACAAAACTGTCGAAGAAACTAAAACATTGCCACGTTACGTTCCTCGTGTGTATGTTGACGTAAACACAGGCAGTTTGTTCTGAGTATTTATTAACGCAATCGATGTGTCTTAGTTTGCTTTCAGCTACAAAAATTAATTCGTCCCTTAGTAGTATTCTCGAGCTTCTCAAAATAATGTTAGTTTTCCTTATTTCCTTCTAAAATATGAATTGATTGAGAAATGGTGAAAGCAAAACTCTGGATTAACAAACTTGGATAACGTTATACAAAGTAAAAAAATTATTGTTTTGTATGAATTTGTAGAAATATGAGTTTTTTTAATCTTAAATTAATTTAACTAACCATATTTTACAGCAGCATTTAGTTGGAATGGACAGTGTGAAAAATATTTTCTTGAATATACTATCGTAGAACAAAATGAAAAATGTTTAACCGAGAAAGAATTGACTTTATTCCTTTTATTCTCAGCTGAAAGTTTTCGCCAAATTTGTTTAGGGTTATAGTTTTGGTATTGTGCGAGCAAAGTAGCCTTGGCGAGATTTCGCGTTTTTAGTTAAACCATTTTTAATTTTTATCATGAGTGGAATAAAATGGTAGTAAGATTACAGAATTCGATAAATAAAAAGAAATAATGGTCAATCAACTGCAAAGTAAACTACCACCATATATCCGTAAGAATTTTGTAGATGATTTGCATAACATGACATAATTAAATCGTAACTCAGAAATTAGAAACATCGAAACAGAAAAATTTTAAATTAACCGATTCGAGAATTCGAGAGAAATAACTCAGCTACAAATGCAAAACAATAAGCGCTATCCAAGCAAAGCAAAGAAGTATCATCTTCTTTTGGTAATATTTTGTAATGTCACATTAAATTTTCTAGCATTAATTGTTATTCTTGTCAGGCCACAATTATTATTTAGTTTTATCAAGAATTTATAAATATCGAATTCAACATCGTGAAAATGACTGCTTAGAACTACGAACTACGTAGTTTGCATTAATGTTTGACGTTTAGTAATGCTTCTTGAATTCTAATCTCTTTCTACGTGGGCCAAAATATCCTCAGGACTTAAAATATTGATTTAAAAAGGATAAAACAAAAAATCATACATACGAACAAAAATCACAACACTTTTAGCATTTTCTTCGTTACCACGTGCGTTTGTTTTAGTTTTTTCGTCCGCCATTAGACAGTGACTGCAGTGCCCCCTATAGTTCGTTGGAGTTGCGAATAGATTATTTGAAACTACGGATATGAATAACTGTTAATCTCTATAATGTAAAGAGAAAAATGTCGCTTCAATACTTATTGGTTTGGAAATATTTATTTAACATAAACGTAAAACACGTTGTGTGCTTCAAAAATGATTGGAATATGGGTACAGATATCCGTCTTTTGCGGATATTTTACGTTAGTCGTAATCAGCTTAGTATTATACATTTTTATTTAGGTTGATGGGTCGACTTTGTGTTAGAAGTAATACTGAAATTCTAGTACGCTCTTTTGAGATTAAAAATTTGGCCCTGAAAAGGGCCTTTGTTTAATAGAAAAATTAGACTCCGAATTCATTAATAATTAAGACTCAAAACTCAGTCTTTACCGAGGCCTAAAAACTAAATCAGAGAAAGCTTTGTGATTTCTAATTTTTATCTGTTGCCATCTCATATTTATTAAATTTTTTTAAATATTTGTAATTAATTTTAGCAAGATTCTTGAAATCAGCTAAGTCCGCGCGCAAGCGCAGTTGAAATGGCAAATTTGTGATAACCGGGATTTAACGTCGAGTCATAATATGCTCATTGAAGCCACTCGCCACCAGGTGGTACTGCAGAGTAGCAACTTCTGCCCCGTTCAACCGATTGTCATGAAAATCAGTATAATGATGTATTTTTTTGTTGGCGTAGCAACGTGCGTCGGGTACAGCTAGTATATATATATATATATATATATATATATATATATATATATATATAAAACATATATATATATATATATATATATATATAAAACACTTAGTTACCCAAAGTTATGAAGCACAACGATGGATAACTAATTATTTTAATTTTCAGCACAAATATATTTGTTTGTTAACTGTAAATGTAATTCAATCTTTTGACCAATTGTTTTGAATTCCACAGAAACGAATGATTTGTTTTTAATCAAATGAAATACGACTTTTTCTTCTTCTCTTTCTGACGACGATTTTCGAATGTCCCACGGGAATTTTTTTTCTTTTTTCGTTAGATGAGATGGCTAATCAATCGGAGTTTGCTTCGCTCGCTAAGAGCTGGGTTACGGTTGCGTGGTCGCTTGCCGAGTTTGGCGACAAGCAATAGAGTTGCAGAATTATTTTACATTTGAAAGATACTATTTGATGTATTTTTTTGGTTATTTGTTGAAACATTTCAAATTGCAGATAAAAACCGCTTCATTCGTTAAAGGGTAGGGTTAGGGTACCGTGGAATCTTGGCACGTTAAGCGACGAACTATAAAATTGGACGATTATTTTGAGTCTTAAAGCTTCTGTAAATTTTTCAAAATGTTTTTGCGAATAGTTTTAAGGTTTTTTAGAAAAATGATTATTTTACATAGGGGGGGGGGACGTGAAGTTTTTTACTCAACGGAATTCCTTTAAATTCTCAGCACGGGCATCGCCGGGCGGGTACTGCTAGTTTATATACAAAGATAATTTATTATCTTGATTTCTACAAGCAAGTTTTATTTCACATAAGTAAGAATTCTCAGCAACGGGTTTTCTACTTTGCTTCTGATCGAATCGTGAGAAAAATAACTCGATTTCGATAATGGCTGGGTTAAGTGGAAAGAAAAAGTAATATAAGATATTTATGCACATGAAAATGTCCATTAATGGTACTGAAAGTGTGGACTTTAAACCTAACATGTTAAGCACATTATATTGTTTTGAATTTGTGATATAAATTGAAATAAAAAAAGAATCACGAACCAAACTTTTTTCGAATCGGTCTTAGTACCCTTCTCAGTACTAATAATAACAAACTGAAAATTTCTGCCTAATCTGCTGGAATCTACAGTATTATAGACAGATACACAGATCCATAAATACAGACACAGAAAACTTATGACCTCGTTCCTTGTTACGTCAGGAACTAAAAATACAAAAGAAAAAACTCAGGAGAAACAAAGGCGGCGACATAAACAATATTTCCGCCTTTTTTTTCCATTGTAGGAAGTACTCAAGTCACCAAGTGCCAATGTATCCCTAGTACCATTGTATTCCTATTGGCGGAATTAACATAACGTAGAACATGCCACATTGGCGAAAACATTTTCAGTTGAAGAAAAAACATGTTGTCATTTTTAGTTTTCATACTTTAAATTTGCATAATTTTTTTTGTATTTTCATTTGCTTAATTTAGTTATTTGTTGGATTTTAAGCAAATTTTAATGAAACTTTTAGTTTCGTTCAACTGCTTGTTTTGATCAAAAATTGAACATTAAATTTTAAATTTCAGAAATATTGATTTTGGCAATGTTTGACATGTTAAAAAGATTTTGTTTAGATTACTTGGCAAAATTCTTGAAAAAGTGCCAAGTATTCCATGGTTTGATAATTCATTCCTTTTATTCTGAAATCTACCAAAACGATTTAAAAAAAAAAGCATTTTAAAGTCCTCATTATTGTTTATTGTTAATCACGCCAAGCGATGACCCCTGAAAAAGGCTAATTGATTTGATAAATGTAATGTGTCATGGGAAACTGTTAGGTATCGAATATTTTTGATTGATGAAAAATAATCAAAAGCACAATTTCACTTATAGTTAGTAAATTCTTTATTGGACAACCTATTCTGCTGAAATTTTGTATCTAAAAGAAAATGTCAGATTTTCAGTAAGAACATGCTTCGAAATGTTATTCAAAGTCACTTTTTTTTCTGTTATTGGTGAAACATTTTCGCTTTTAGCAATCTACGTTCTTCAATACTCATCATTTGGTGTAAGAATCGTGATTATTCAGGTCGGGCTGAGCTTCTTCTTC
Organism: Uloborus diversus; assembly: GCF_026930045.1. NCBI lineage: Eukaryota > Metazoa > Arthropoda > Arachnida > Araneae > Uloboridae > Uloborus > Uloborus diversus. The sequence goes on along the minus strand of NC_072731.1, from coordinate 163,137,744 downwards.
TACGACGTCGAGATTTTCTCCTCTTTCCTGTACTCCTCCTTGTTCTACTCCCACACCTCCGGCAACATCTCCTCTTAAAGGTGATTGGTGTGCCCTCTTACCTTTCTTTCTAATATTCTTCTTGGGAACTCTCTCAGTCGCTTTGTAATTTGCTCCCTCTTTGGTTAGGGTCCCACGGTTCAAGGCATTCTTCAAGTACAGCTTGATCTCTGCGTCCACAAGTTTGGTGTCGATCTTTCGTACAGTACGAAGGAAATTCTTGATGTTTGTAATGGTGACTCCTTGGTTCCCTTTCGACCCTTGCAACTTGCGGACAGCATTCATTATTTGACGACCGGTCACTTTTTTTGAGGCAGCATCGGATTTGGGTTTGGAATCAAATTTCGGTAGATTTTTAATCACTTTTTCCGTATTGGTCTTCATGATTATTTCAATTAGCAGTGCAATCAACTATTTAGAAAGCGAATATTTGCTATTTTCAGTTAAGCTATGGGGAAATTTATGGAAAACGGTTTATTAATTGAAAAGCTATCTCGTTCGAGTGCACGTATGTCTTCACTTTAGGTTAATCAATAATGCTATCAATTTCGGCAATATATTATGTGCATGCACAAAAACCTGCTGTTAAGTAAGGCAAAACTAGATCCACACGGTATAAAATAAATTTCATCCCCAAATTCTTGTGTACCTACTCACAGCTCATAGGATTTGGGACTGTCTAAGCATCATGGTACTAGAGTCACTAGTACGGTGACTCTAGTGCGGGGATGGTCTAAAAGGCCCCTATTTATACGAGCCGGCGCACAGTGGAGTATTTGACTGAAAATCCTGGCCAAAACTAGCTGGCCAAAACGACACCCTTGCGTGCGTTTGTGCGCTGCACGGCGAAGCTATCCCACTTACAGACACGAAACTTGATATACAAGTTATCTAAAAGGTCTGATGTTACAATTTGAAACTCGATTAAATTTAAATTTAAATCAGAAAATGAAATATTTAATATTTTATCCACGGTTTATCCTTTTGCATGTTTACGACCGTAAAAACAATCCCAGTAAACATAGAAAAAAAAAAAAAAAAAAAAAAAAACCCAATGCATCACTAGATGGGAAAAATAATTTTCTTCAAGAATATGATTTGTTTAAAGTTCTAACGTAATTAACCGAATTTCTAGGGATTTACAAAGGGAGGTCACTTTTTCGACTTTTTCCAATTATTCAATCAATGTAAACTAAAATTCCTGCATCTAACATTCTAATAATGTTATGGCTCTGAAAATTTTTAAGGAAATAATATAAACACCTTACCTTTATTTACAGCGAAAACGGTGAAGTTATGTTGTTTCACTGATTTGTAATGATTTTTTTTCAATGAGTTGAAATAAAAATTTTCAATAATTTTCACTTGATCCGAAATGGATGCCACAGTTGGCTGATTGCCAATAATGCTTAGACAAGTGATAAGTAAACATGTTTGATGCGAATGGCTGTTTTCCTTTGAAGATATGTAATTAAGTGTACTGTTCGAGGAAAAAAAAAGCGGTTAAAAAATCCTAGTATTCTGTACAAAACACTAATTGGAAACCAAAAAAATAATCAATTTTATTCTTTTTGGTTTCAATCATTAATATCCTGAGTTAGTCATGCACAAAAAGAATTGAAGACAAGGGTTTCGGGGTTACAAAGAACCTTTTTCTACTGTAAAAAATAAATAAATAAAATAGGATGTTATAACTGTAAAAACACTCGAAAATGGATAGTCAAAAGTTCTTTGTATTTGAATTGTATATATTTACTCGTACCTTGGATCGATCCTTAGTTTCACATAGCGTGATGTGTCCCGCTAAAAATTGTACGAACAGAAACTTTGAACTAAAGTTTTTTATAAGTTCAATTTCGCAATGAGTAGGTAAAATGTTTTAAATGTGGATAAGCTCGCTAGCGTTAGGAGACAATTACAATTGTCTCCTAACACTAGCAAGGGGGGGGGAGAGTATTTTCCCCTTTTTGCTACGTATAAGGGTGAAAAGACCCCCCTCCCCCGGCACATTATTTGCAGCAATGATCTGAAAATATATAAATATTTATTTTTTTTTATCTAAAATCTATCTCAATTTTAAGGAAGAGCAAATTTTCTTAGCGAGATCACAAAATAATTTAATTTAATAACGCCTTAACGTACATGAGAAAATTAATATAATTGAACGCAAACACATGTTTTATGGGGTGCAATGAATCTCTTTAGCGATGTATAAAGGTAAGCGTTTTTCGAAATTAATTGGATGATTCTCATTCCATGGCTAACATCTTTATACATTGATGAGCGGTTTTTTGTAACCTTGAAACTCGTGTCTGAAATTTTATTGTTGTTTGTGCTCTCAAATATGTCGATCTTTTCATTCAGTAGCACTTATGATAACTTTTTACAAATTTATTAATTCTTTGTAGGTAAATTCAGTTTAAAATCATGACTTGTCACAAAAAGATCGGATTATGCACTTTTTTTTAAAAATCATTTTAAAAAAGGACAGTTGTAGGCGGAAGATTTTTTTGCTGAAACTAGAACTAGAGACTTTGCCAAATACGATGCAACTTTCAAAACAGTCCGACACCCATTTAAAAAGCTTTCTCTAGTTATAAATTAAGGCAAAAAGCCTTTAAAAATCTCACGTACCAAGTTTTCTTTATTTTTTTTTTCACAAAAAGAAAATAAAAATATTTACTTTGATTTATAATTAGCACTAAGCCCTGACATTTCTTTATACCGTAAAGTTGGTTTGGTTCAATTCCATTCATTTAGAAAGCCACAAAAAAATCTACATTGAAACGTAATAATTACGAGACATTGTCTGTAAGGATCAGGCAGGTTGTGATTGTTGACCTTTTTAATTTACTTTATTTTTGCATATGTTGTTCCTTATCATGAATGTAATGTAAATCCAAAATATGAGCTTTGTGTGACTTACCGTTTTCGGAAATTAAATTTTTTAATTTAGGGGGTGTGGCACATTTTTGCTTGTTTTTCCAACTTTTAAAGTTCTTGTTGATTTAAGCACCCCTATAATGACATGGATTTTTAAATTCTATACTATTATATGGTCTTGTTAGATACTATTATAGCTGTCAAATCAGTGTCCCTACGAAGGTGACGCCCACAAAGTCCGTTTAAAAATGACCGAAAATGAATTTTTTTACTGTATATTCAAGACCAATTTTCTCAAAGCGCCTTCATGGTGACACCGACGTTTTTACATCAGTTTCTAGCTACACTTGCATACATCAAAAATATGTAATAAAATTGGTGTCACTATAAGGGCGCCAGAAGATATTGGAACTTTTATTTGATAAATTTCACAAAAACACAAATGTTTAAAATCTAACTATCACTCTCGCCCTCATAGCAGAGATCAACTAAAAAAATCGGTGTCACTCCTATTACTTTCGTCATTCGAAATTAGTATGTTATGGCGTTATTTAAAGAAATACTTTTCAAATTCGAATGGCTTTTTGCACCGTTTGTTTTAAACTTTATTATAAAATGACAGTAGTGACACCTAAAATAATGTAATTCTAATGTTTTTATAAAAAAAAAACTGTATGAAAAGCATTAGAAAGACAGTCAATCGATTTAGGTACAGATGGACGTATTGTGTAATGTGCATTATAGGCTAAAATAGTCATACTAATATTCGTATTTTTTCAGCTATACTAATTTTGTGTCTGTTATTTATATTAAAAATGCAATTATATGCAATAGTCAACTATCATATTCCTTCTCAATGCTTTGTATCGCCGTCAATAGCCGGCAGTAATTACTTTTAATTGCTCCAATAAGACTCTGAAGAGGCACATAACGTCAGGAACGTTAGAAAAACACCAGCAGATTCTTCTCTTTTTTGCTGCTGACAATTGTTTGAAGACTGCTGCATGCTGTTGACAAGGTTGAAACAAAAGCGTTGGACAATATGAAACAATAAATAAAATATGATGACAAACATCATTTTTGCTATTTATTATGATTACAAAACATGCACCAAAGTGATTGATATGATGAATGCATTAAAATTGTACATGAGACGAAGCAAACGAAAATATATAATTACAACCTAAACACACAAAAAAGCTCAAAACAAACTGAACTTCTTCTTTGTAAATAGAGCAAAGACATTTACATGTATTCTATAACTGCAGTCTTTTTCCTGTACTCTTTTACACCAAATGAGAAACACTGCTTGCATTTTATAATTTCCTTCTCAGTGACTTTCAAGTTCTCTTCGAATTTCCCTGGAAATTTGTTTGGTCAAGGGAGAAGTAGGAAGCTGGAGTCTGGACTCATGTTCTTGATTATAGTTACTGTTAGGCACTCGCTTCTTCACCTCTCGAATTTGAAGAAAATCTAAAGCAAAGAACATTATTTTTTTTTCATTCAGTTTAAAATTTTAAAAATCACTCATGGTAGTACATTGTGTCATTAAAATAATTTCGGGAATCTAAAAATCATTAGTTAACGTTATAAGTCGGGTCAAGTAGTTAATTTTGAAGAAATCAGTCGCTCATGATTTTTTATGCACACTAGTTTCAATTTATTTTTTCTACATTATGTAGTGCTACTTTTTATTTTTCGTAGCAAATTTAATTAACGGTGATGTTTACTGTAGAATGTTAGACGAATATACTTAATCCTTAGTTGCAGTAGTGGATTTACCACGTCACAACTGTGGCAATTGTGAGCCCCCCCCCCCCCGATCATTGTTGTCCTGAAAGTAGTTTAAAAATGCGCCTGATGAATTAGATAAAGGGACCCCTAAAAACGAATATAACAGGCCCCCAAACCTGTTAATTCCACCACAGCTTTGTTGGTTGTATTATTGAGGTGGAGATTAGTCCTATCTAATCTCAGCAAGATGGGGCACTACCCCCTTTTCAGTAGCTCGTGTATGAGAAGCATTGGATACTTTATTTGATAACATCTTGGTTGGAAGAGCTAAGAAGTTCGGATTAGTTTACATTTGGGGGGGGGGGGGACGAATCAGGAATTTTGTTTGTGAAGAAAATTCAAGGTGTAAAAATATCTTAGGCAAAGGAGGATCACTTCTGTTGCAGACATAACTTCAGACGGGCTTGCCTGGTCATGTGTTGAGGCTGACCAGTATCTTGCTGATATTAGTTCTATCTAATCTCAGCGAGCTGGGGCACCACCCCTTTTCAGTAGCGCGTGTATGAGAAGCATTGGATACTTTATTTGATAACAACTGGATTGGAAGAGCTAAGAAGTTCAGATTTGTTTGCATTTTTTTTGGGAGGGGGGACGAATCAGGAATTCTATTTGTTAAGAAAATTCAAGGTGTAAAAATATCTTAGGCAAAATAGAAGCACTTGTGCTGCAGACATCACTTCAGACGAGCTTGCCTGGTCATGTGTTGAGGTAGAAAGGCCATTTGGATGTTTGGGTTGCCTCAAATGGGGCAACCCAAACTCAAATGGGGAGCTCATTATAAAACGTAATAAATTGTAAAAAATCTTGATAAAGTTTGAGTACACATAGGGTAGGTGGGGGTAAAGCCCCGCGTGGGGTAAAAACCCGCACCGATATTTTAACTTGATCACCTTGGAGTAAGAAATGTACCTCTAGGTGGTGGGTTTGTCCTATGGAAACCTATTGATCAATGAACTTTTGTCCTGACTAGGCACTCCAGAGACGAGAAAGGGGGATGATAAAGTCAGACCAAACAACGTAAGCAGAAGCAACTACTTTGATCTAACTTTTCTAATATATTATTCAACCATTGTAAAATGTAGAATTTGAAAAGAAGAGTCAATGAATAACATGTTAATACTGGTACATTAAAGCTTCACCTTCGCGTGAAAACAGTTATTCTAGTGGTTGATTAAAAGCAACATGAGGCGTTTTTCAGAAAGTGACAAAATGGGTAAAACCCCGCATCTCCAAAAAGTCAAGGATTCTCTCCACTTGGCTTAAAATTGTCTCTTTTTTGAAATATTATTAATATCTTTGTTTAGCATGTGTTTTGTGCAGCTTATTCATCTTAAAAATTTAATTGTTGGTGAACATTTACTCATGAAGTTTTAATTTGGATAAGATTTGTTAGGTAAAATCTTACATTCATTTCAATTCAAACGTGCTTTCATTAATGTAATAATTTCTTCTTTTTTTTTTTTTGGAACATTTACGTACGTTTAATTTTTTGTTCTAGTACCTTCAGAAGAAAAACAATTCAGAACCATGATAAATGTCGAGCCTAATGAAACACGTACCTTAATTGCAGGCTTCTCTTCGTTCTGTATGATAGACATTAAAGTTAGGTTAAAAAAAATATCGATTGAAGACATCTCTGAAAAATGGAACAAAAGCTTGGGACTTAAAAGAAAAAAGAAATTTCCTTAGAATTTCGAGTGAAACTGTAGAGAATAACTCGAAACTTATCCCTGCACAATGTGGCCAAGATAACTTCAATATGACTAGAAGGAGGAGGTTATGTAGAGGGTTTTTCTTACATAAAACACCTAGAAGCCTGCAAATGTACTGAGCACAGGAAGAGTCATTGGAAATGAAGACGTTATAAATAAATTGTCGTAACCTCAGCAAGACACGGTTCCATCCACGATGCAATAACATTTTTAGAAAACTCAACCTAGTGTACTGTTAACTTAAAGCACCGGGGACTAGATATTCAATTAAATTATAGCTTCAGGCATTTAAATTATTTTTTATAATGCGACTGTTCTTTTTCCCCGGGTAATTAATCCTCCTTTTGTGGAGAAGAAAATATTTTCGTGATAAAGTAAAAAAAAAAAAAAGATAAAATGTGTGAAATAGTTAAGTTTGGTACTGCTGAATAACAATAAACCAATGGTTCAAGGAGGTTTTTCAAGTATTTTTATCAAACAGTCACCCATTTCATTCACATTCATATTGAATGGGGTAAAGATCCGCATTGCGGGGTTTTACCCCATTTTGTGGGGCAAAACCCCGCAATTTTGTTTTCCCGCTAAATTGTAATTTTCTCAATTATTACTAATCAGACGTAGCTAAAATTTGGAAGGATTATAGGTAACAACCCACGCAATGACTCGAATTTGAAAAAATGGGAATATATGCCATTTATTGACCATGGTGGTATAAAAACTGAAAATCGCGGGGCTTTACCCTCACCTACCCTACGTAACATTAATCTAAATTTGTAATTGAACTTAAAACTGCCGCTTTAAAACCCTCGAATTCTTTTATGGACACCGTGTATTTTAGCGCGTTTTCTGCTTTTGACAGAAATGTTTGAGGTTTAACATATAGTGTGAGGTTTAACGTAGTATCATTTAGCAAGGAAAATTGTCAGTAATATAATTATTTTATTCTTGTTAAATACGGCAAGTAAATGTTTTGTTTGGGTTTGACAAACGTTCCAAACGAATCGTTGATGATATGGGTAATTTGCAATCTAGGGTGATATTTAGTTCGGAGGTTAAATTCCAAGCTGACTTATAACACGCCGCTTTTATTCTCACGTTATTTACTGCTGTGATTAGTTAGCTGAGTAAGTAGTACTCGTTAGTAATTGCTAGTATACGAGTACGTAGTTAATTTAAGTTGAGTTAAAGGTAGGCAATAAAGGTTATAAACCCTAAAAATAACTAGAGCACTAAAAAGCATAGGCGGATTTAGACCGAAATATTTGGGGGTGCAACAATAACAGGGATCTGGGGTGGGGGGGGGGGGGGTATTCCCGGAATAACAAGGCAGTGGCGAAATCAGAAAATAATTTTAGGGCGGGACACACTTTTAAGTCTAAAAACGCGATGTAAACCATATTTAGTAAGATTAGGGGATGGGCAATTCTTAACATTTCAAACTGCAGAAGAAGTCTTAAACGAAAGTCGATATTAGAAGCAATGGGTGAATCCAGATACTGGTTTGGAATGGGATTCACGCCCCAGAAAAAATTTGAAATAGTAGTTTTGAAAACGCAGTTTTACAGTTCTTGGTGATATTTTAGGGGCAAGAAAGGTACGTGTGGCTCCAAGGCTATTTTTAGAAATTTTAGTCTCATAAATGTGATTATAGTCCATATTTATAGTTTTGGTTAGGAATAAGACTCATAGACTGTCTCCAATCGATTTTTTGAAAAGCAGATAAAAATACGTACCCCCCCCCTCCCCTCTCCCACGCTACCTCTTTAACTTTTCATAATAGAAGTTTCAAAAATACTACGGAGGACAATTTTTGATGCTGTTACCGGACGGGGTGTTTTGGAACTCTCCCCTGGAAAATTTTCGAAATTGAAGTCCTAAAAATGAAGTTTTTTTGAAATACTCCATAGTATTAAAAAAAGGATTCTGCCACTTATATATTTCGAAATATAGTAGTTTTCAAAACCAAAATATTAACACTCTTTGATGATATTAGAGAAAGCGGGTCGGAGGCCCTTGTTCGAATATTTTCCAAAATTAAAGTCTTAAACACATGAGTGTAAGACCATATTTGGTAACGTTAGGGACACTGCAGTTTTTCAAAACTGAAGCTCCAAAAACGCAATTTTAAACGATTTTCGATGTATTTAGGTGATTAGAAGGTTTTCCTTGGAAATTTTGCGAAAGTGAAGACCAAGAAACGAAATTTGAGTTACTCTGTAATAACTTTGGCTGGAGAAAGGGTTTTGGAGAAGAAAAATTTTGAGAACTAATAGAAAAAATGAAAAAAAAGGAGGGGGGAGATATGAAAGAAAGAGGATTGTGCAAGGAGGAGGAGGAAGGAAGCACACAATTCGCCGTCAATAATCTGAAGATATTGAAAAATTTAAATGTCAATATTTCTTTTCGAAAGAAACTAAGATTTTTTCCCAACATTCTTTTTTTTTTTCGTAAAATAACTGCGTTTTCCCAAAATGAGATCTTTTCTTCTCTTCAATAATAAAGAATATGTTTTTAAAAACATCCACTTAGCATTTTGTGGGGAGGGTCACCAGTCTTGTGCCCCCCTGGATGCATCACTGCAGCAAAATGTCCGGGAGTCCTCCTTCAAAAATTTTTGAAAATTTACCTTAAAAATGATGGTTTTCGGTTGTTTTCGGTGTAGATTTTATTGATAAAGTTTCTTGCAATAGCCATGTTTTTTTTTTTTGGACTTTATTAGCCATTGTTGTTTCAAAATGGAAGAATTGGTATTGATATACGAATAAACACCCAATTACAAAACATACAATTATTCTATACGATAACACAGCACTGAACAATAAATTGCTTGAGAAGTTACCTTATTTGCATGAAATTATTTATTAGGTTTTTTTTTTTCCAAAAGGATAAAATTACTTTAATTCTTAATATGAGCACAGTTATGTTTTTCTTGCACTAGCGACGTGTGGTGATACATTGGATTCAAGTAAATTTACTAGTATGGCAGCTATGAATTTTCCCCCAACTGCGTTTCTGAGTGAAATATACTAAACTAATTTTTTCAAAACCCAACCAAAACTTTTGGGGATGCGGCGCACCCCCTGGCACCCCCGTAAATCCGCCTATGCTAAAAAGAGTGCACCGTTTGCGGAAATCAAAGTAGGGGATTTAAATCACCCTAGGACAAGATTGAAGAACTAATATGTATGGGCCATGTAAAGAATTTATCGCTATTGAAAACTAATAATTTCCTCTTAGACAACATTCTACAACTGAATGGTTACCTCCGCCATGTTGGGTCAAGTTACATAAACACTACTTATTTGTCGGTATCACAAGCTATTTTTATTTCTAAAATTTTTAGAAATACAAAAAATATTCAACAGTTTTAAATGTTCCTTTAAAGTGTAAAATAATCTGCGAACTAAGTGAGCAACAGTATCAGCTTCCTAAATATGTACAAAATAATCCGTCAAACACATATATACAGCATTTTTTAACATAAAAAGTTGCATTAAAAGGTAAAATCATACTACCAGGAAGAAACATAACGGTGATATGACTATCAAATTTTGAAGAAAATACAGCATATAGCTTTTTCAAGACTGCAATGGAACCTCTTCATCAGTGCAAAAAGCTCACCAACACAACCAGAAGTAGCAAGAAAACTCTCTCGGACACTCTCAGGAGTTCTCTCGCAACTTCTGGTTGTGTTGGTGAGCTTTTTGCACTGATGAAGAGGTTCCATTAAAGCCTTGAAATAGCTAAATGCTGTATTTTCTTCAAAATTTGTGCTTTATTTTCGTTGTTTTTTTTCACTTTAATGATAACCGGCATTAGCACCCGCCTGCGTAAATTCAAAAGGAGTGCCTTCAACTGCAGGAAACTTGTTCATTAAAATGAGTTCCAGGCTTATTAGGGACAATTCAATAGATGCATGATGATTTTTACTATTGCTGATTTTTTTATTTTGATATTCGTTTCTTCATTTATATTTTTTCACAATAAGTTTTCAAAAATAATGCACTTTTTGCACAAAAGTATGAAATATGGCAAAGAAACAATAACTTTTTGATACATTTTTGAGAAATTTCTAATACTGGTATTTCGCTATTCCGTTTTAAAAAATACCGAATACCGATATTGCATTTTTAGTCCGGTATTGCAGTCCCTAAATGTACACCTCTTTACGTTCTTACGTTCTAGCAATTTAAAAAAAAAAAAAAATGAGGCTAAAACAATCTACTAAAAATAAATCGGAAGGCGACATTGTCTTGAAGATAACAAATGGTATATTATAGGAAAACGATTTGGTAAATATCTTTCGCACTTACGTTTACAATTTATGTTTAAAAATTTACTTCGTTTGTTCTTGTCGTGTGCCAGCCAGGCTGGCAATTTTGGGGTGCGCTGCTTTACTTTTCCAACTGTACCGTAATTTGGTTAAGTCCAACTTCCACAATTCACACATGCCATAAGTACCCCGTTTTTAGGGTAGGCAAACATTCCCAACACATTCACACAAAGGAAGGATTAGAAGAGAGATAAATTACATCCATGCCCGAGACGGGATTCGAACCCGGGACCTTACCATCGCAGTCTGTTCTGACGACTAGACAAGGCGGGTCGGTGGTAGAGCCCTTCAGGGTGTCTTTGAGCCAATTTTGATAATATTGCGCCACTTCATTCTTGTAATTTATTTGATGCAGAGAAACAAAATTAAAGATCCCAGTGATGCTTTCTTGCTAGCGAAGTTGTAAAATAAGATTTCTGCTCTGTATAATCTTACTACTATTATATATGCGAAAGTTTGTCTGTATGGATGTATGGATGTATGGATGTATGGATGTTTGGATGTATGGATGTTTGTTATTCTTTCACGCAAAAACTACTGAACGGATTTTTATGAAACTTTACAATAATATAGCTTATGCATCAGAATAACACATAGGGTAGTTTTCGTCCCGTTATGGGGGGCAAAACCCCTTTAGGGGGCAATAAAACACAATTTTCGTATAAATTCTCTAATATAGGGATGAAAAAATACTTGCACATATTTACATTATATGTGCATCCAAAGCTCTGATTTTTCTGCTGAAGGTGGCACCTATTCGAAATTTCTAAGTAGAATAAAAAACGAGTTATGAGCTTTTTAGTTCCATGTTCGAAGGCTTTCCTCAATTCAGTACAGTATTTAGTGTATCATCTCAACTCCCTGTCGATGGCGGCAATTGTTGTATTGTTGGCTATCTTTGCTTTTCGTGACTATTCAAGGCTTTTCTCGAGTCAAATCTTGAAGTAAGATTTTTGCACAAGATTGGCAAATAATACATGATTTGGCTGATTACTTTCCATTTAAACGGAACTTTAATGTAATTAATGGTTTTTATTATTATTTATGCTGATTGAACACTTACTCATTATCTAATCAATCAGCAGATCGCCAAAATTTTTGCAGAAAGATTTCCGTAGCTGATGCATTTGGCAGTTTTTTTCAACGTCGCTGTTTTTGAAGCCGAAGACTATGTCATAATGTTTCTCAGCTTTCACCATGTAAACAAAATATTGCCAATCAAAGAATCTTTAAAAATTTTTTTACTGTGTTAAATAATTCAGCAACTAAATTAGGCAAATCCATAAACAGCACAAAAATTTCCATTAATTTTCCTTTTTGCACAATGTCAAACAATCGCCAAATTTTACTACTTATTTTGGAAACATTTCGGATGAAACTCTTTAGCGCGATTTTATGGTGACCAAAAGTATCTCAGCACCTGGCAATAATATCTCAACGAAAATTAATATCATATCGTTTCACAAAGTAAGGAAAGAAGGGGGGAGCATCATCGAAGGTATCCCAAAACGATTCAAGCAAATTCGGTAAAATCGCACCAAGAGCTCACAATGATTGAAATTTCCCAAAATAACTAAAGCAAGTATAAGGGGATTACGAGCGCGGCTATATTTTTTTTAAAACTTCGTACTTCAATAGGTATACAGAGAAGGTTTTAGACTCCATGTTAAAAAAAAAGTATCAAGAGATTAATCTTTTTAAACACGAGAAGATTAATTTCATGTTTTGGAAATTTGTTTATGCTTAAATATAGTGCTTTCGTTTCTAAATCAATACTACTTTGTTCTTTACACTTATTGCTATTTTAGTTTTATGGGTAAGAAAGAAATTCGATTTTTAATCAAGTCAAAAAGATGTGTTTTAAATTCTTTCACTTAAAACGGAAAACAAAAGCAAGTAACGATTTTTTCTTATAATTATTACTGACCCAGGCAACGCCGGGTATTTTTGCTAGTTTTAAAATATACGAGTACTATGATATAAAAGATATGAAGTGACATGAAGTTTTCCGGACTGGCTCAAAGATACATTAAAGGACTGTGGTAGTTAATAGTAAAAGTTGAGAATACTTACCATTACTGTATCTTTTATGATTTAAGGTAGGTGTGTCAGGCGTTACGTGAACTATACTCCCCCTTACGTTTTCGCTAATGTCTCGCACAACTTCAGCAGTTGTCCGTTGAAAACGAGACTGCTTTACACCTATAAAATTATCGAATGAATTATTTACAAGCTGTTTTCAATGATAAATATTACAGTATAGTTGGTTTTTATCTTTAATTGTTATGGTTGTCGGTTTGATATTGTTGGATATAAATTTATTGAAAAATGCTTTTAAGGGAATGAAATTTCGATCATTTCCAACATTTATTTTGTTTTCTAGCTACTTGTTAGCAAATAAATTCGAATTGATTTCTGCTTTTAAATATGAGGTTTTCCAGTTTGTAAAAAAACGCAATTTCAAATATTATTTTACAAACAAAACTTATAAAAATTTCGGCCAAATTTCAATGAAATTTCTAATTACAGTTAACATGTTTGTGAAGGGCATAGTTTTATACGCAGTTTTGTGCCTGAGTACGAAAAAAGAAAGAGTCAACTGTTTACGAGAAGTGATGCGTTTTCGTTGATGCTTCATTAAAAAAAAAGAAAATTGCGATAGCATTTTAGCTCGTTAGTGGTGCGATAGCACGTAAACTATAAGGTATAAACCAACCTAAGGTAAGGAGGAAGTCGGGAAAGTGTAAACCAACTACCTAATTTCGTATATAAGTTTGACTTTGTTGTATTATGAAAATCAATCAAACTTTATTAACATCACTGATAACGTTGTTACACCTCAAGAAGTCGTCGCTCAATTAAATTAAAAATCTATCGAACACGATATCGTGCGTCTTTTACTTTTCAACAATGATGTGTTGCTATTCGGCAGTTTGTGTAAAATGAAATAAATACATATATTTAACAATTGAAATACATTACAAATATGGATGAGATGTTGCCTTATATATTACTAGAGATATTCATTACGTGGGTACATTGAAAAAGGAACTGGAGCGTCAATCGCGGTCAAGTGAGGAAAACAAGCAATTTGGATTGTTCAAAAAACATCTACATATCTAAAATAATAATAATATCCTCATATAAATAATAGCCGATGATCGAGTAACCCGCGTGTTTCAACAATGAAACTCGCACCACGGCATGATAATTTGATAATATGTTTTGGCAATGTTTAGCGTGCAGGGAAAAGCTTTATTTTGAAAAGGCTGAGCTCAATCCGGAAGCTTATTTGTTTTACTGATAAGACTGTCATTTCAGGGGAATGAAGAAACGAAAACAATGAACGTTATCTACTGGAGTTTAGGGTTAATCCACTGGTGTTAGGGTTAAAATTTCAACTATGAAAATATCCCCAAACAGGCAATTGCTTCGTTAAAATGTAGAAGAAGAGAAGCAATTTTCACCCGTCATAACTTGACGGGTGACTTTCTAATTAATAATATAATTAATAGCAAAGCAATGACATTTAATTAATGACCATAATTTCAACATATGTGCCAATCAACCATACACGTCTTGCGCGAGGGTTAAAACTTTAATGGTAGCAACTATTTATTTACACCAAATACAAAAGTAATACATGCTATCGAGGTTTTCTACCGAGGAAAGATATAGGGCAGTTTACAAGCAGTGTCAGTTAGTCTGATGCGTAAACTGAATCTAAAATGAAACATATTATGTTATTTTGAAACGCGAAAAATTACTAAACTGGCATTTTGCTTAAACATATATGGCCTCTTCATTCCAGATGCACTCGATTGGATACAGCGACAAAATGTTTGCAAAAAATTTTCCTTGGTTCAAATATCATTTAAAAGTGGTGAGCTCTACCAAAAACATTACGATTTCATTATCGTCGAGTAAATGACTGCATAGGTTACATTTTTTACACTAGTACCGTAAATGGTCCAACTATGGGCCACTTTTCGATGTTTTCAATGAAAATTCCGTGTACATTTTTGATTTAGAAATTTGAGGACTTTAACAATGGTAGATATACATCCCATCTTTCAAATGAAATGTTAAAAAAAATCTAAGTTGGAATGAAGAGGAAGGGGAATTTTTTCCTCGTGACCCATAGTTGTACCGGGGTACAACTTTAGGCCACCACATTTTAACCTAGAAAACACATTCAAAACTTCATCTGGCCTATTGTTGTCTGAGGCTACAAGTTGAAGTCTGCTTGCAACTGCATAAAGAATTTTATTAGAGAGTCTATCATTTACCTTTTTTATAAAAACTTTTTAAATTTTTTAAATATCACTTGTCGTCTCCAGTGATCAATACAGTTCAACATGGTAAATGTAGGTAATGTTCTTTTTTGTCTGCCTAGGTTTGACATAGAAACATTTGAAAACTAGAAAAATCTCACCAACTGAAGGCTAGATACCTAGGTACCTATACCTAGTCTCAGAAAATACAGTGGCTCCCAAAAGTGTTCGTACACCTTGAAATTTTGTAGTAAAACCAAAATAACGCAAAACTGAATTCGAATAGGAAGTCGAAATTTTTCCCCACCATTCCAATGCCATTTTGAATAAAACCCAGTAGTTTTTTTTTTTTTAAATTGCCAGATTTTTTTTGAAATTTGCCTAAAAACGAAGAGACAGAGAAAAAATTCGCCACAAAAGTCATTGTACACTAAATATTTTCGACTTAATTTATGATTAAAATTATCATATGTCATGTTTTTGTTATTTTTGCATTGTGATGACACTGTAAAGTCATTTGGCTTTCATTTTTTGTAGATTTATTCCCTAATATTCTGCTTATTATTTTAAAATGGCAAGTATGCCTAAAAACAACAAACACGATTGAAAATTTGATTTTTTTCCCTCACAGTAGCGGTAAATTGGTTAGAAATGACTCTAAATTGGTTAATTTATACCATTTTATAGTGAGGTGCTTGATAAAATACTTTAAAGATAAGAATCATATCGAAAACAAGGTAAGAAAAGGTCAACTGGCAAAGTTAACAAAGCTTGATCGGAGATTTACAGTTAAAAAATTATGAAAAATACACATTTGAGTACTGAAAAAGTTTCTGCAGAATTGAATGAAACATTTTACGTTTAATTGTCACCTAAAATTGTTCGCCGCGTTCTCGGAGTAGCTGGATTAAAGTGGACCTTTTTCCGCAAAAATTTTCTTGTTCATGCAAAAAACAGAAAGCTTACGCTTTCCGTCGTAAAATCAATGATAAATAAGCTCAAAACGTTTTGGAACAAAGTCTTACTTACAGATGAAAATAAATTCAACATTTTGGGTTAAATTGTTGTATAATTGCAAATAGAAGAAAAAATGAGGAATTTAATCTTAAGATCTTAGTTGGACCAGTTAATCAGGACGGTGAAGGTGTTCTTGTGTGAGGGTGCATATCAGCATCAGGACTTGGAAGTTCGGAATTTTTTGATGAAATAATGAATCATGCTGTTCATTTAAATATTTTAAGAAACAATTGTAAACTATTAGCCCAAAATTTGGTAATCGGAAACAACTTTGTTTTTCATCAAGATCACGATAAGAGGCACACGTTTTCCTTTGGTGCCTCAAAAATTGACCTTAAGTTTAGAAATATCTCCTGAATTGCTAAATTTAAACTTAATAGAACATATTTGGAGATATCTGGGGGCTAGATTAAGAAAATACACCATTGAAACGAAAAGTGAACGAGAAACAGTAAAACTCGAAGTGCGGCTGAACTCTTACTCAGAAATTGCACAAAAAAGAAAGAATAAACAATGAAATCTATTCCCAGACGTTTAAAAGCTGTTGTTGATACTACATGATATTCTACTAAGTAATAACTTAGTAAAAATTCAGATTATTTACTAATTTTTTGACATTTTATCAAAGTGTGCGAAGACTTTTGTGAGATTAAGTTTCTGGCACTTTTTGATTATTGATTTCTTAAAAGTCAAGTTTTATTGTGTTATTAAAATTTTTCATGTAGTATTGTTGAAAATAGCTTATAGATCTTGTAACTAAATACTTATTCCAAAATATTAATTTTAACAAATAGATAATGGCGTATTTCATTAAAAATTGTAAGTGTACGAACACTTTTGGGAGTCACTGAACGTAGGACAGACAAGTTTTAAAATAGATTAGCAAAAATTTTGAAAGTTGAAATATGAATTCATATTTTACATTCCGAATCTCATCAAAATAAATAATTTTTAAAAATTATCTCAGTTTATATTTGATCCGGATTTCACTTTGCACCTTCTGCAAAAACTCCCATGAATACGGACGATAGGGTGACCCCCAAGTTTTCTTCTGTCTTTTCTTGCCATTATTTACAATAAAGAACATAAAATAGGACAAAAGCATCCCTACAGAGAACAAAATAAAGCTTCAAGCCACTAAAAACCGTGAGAAATATGTGACCTATCGTTGTACCCCAATATTCCCATTTTCGATAAATGTTAAGAGCTTGTGAAAACTATGAAACATTTTAAGTCAATAAGCGGCTTAGTTCATAACTGACAAAATAATAAAGCAAATTTGAGCAGATCTTGGAAAATAGCATAAATGGTTTGTCCAAAGGAGACTTTTGGCTCTTCCACGAGTGAGTCGAATCATGCACTAAGAACGAGTAAGTTATCTAAGGTATATATAACTACAGTGGCAATCTCTGATAAAACGTATTTAACTACTTAAATGGTTACACTACCTGGGGAGTTTTTTTTGGATCTCATAAGTTTGAAAAAAAAAAAAAAGCGCCACTAGAGAGCAAAATCATCACCAATACAACAGTGGCCCATTATTGCCCCCTTGGCACAAAGTTGTATTATCTTACGGTACGTGCAAACAAAAATGGTATATGATAACTTTCTGAAAACTGGTCCAGCTTGTGATATAAAACGTAAGCTATTTTCTGATTATGCTTTGATTTATTTCTCTTGCATTACAGCGTTGTATTTTGTTAAGCTATTCTCGAACTTAAAACTAAGCGGAAATAAGTTTGTATCCATTTTTTGTTGTATGCTCTGTTTCAAAAATTAAAAAAATGATACTTCATTTTTGTCAGTCAAAAAACCATATCCCCCCCCCCCCACTTCCTCAACCTCGCACCCAAGTATTTTTCTGGTTTTATAGTCAAAAGAAGAATTTTAACCATAAAGATTTTTTCAACAGTTTTTTTCCACATGTCTGAAGAGGAAAAAATGTGTGAAAAGATTTTTAATTCTAGTAAGTGCAGGTAAATAGGGATACATTTTTCGTGCTTAAACTTAGTGCTTAAGATTTCTATCAGACATTTCTATACGAAGCCCTTTTTTCACCAAACTTCTGATGTACAAATGTAAAATAAACTCAATATTTACACAAATTAGAAAAGGACAAAGTAGGGTAATCCGATCAGTGAATGAACACTAAGCACGATTTTTATTTTTAGAAATTCATAATGTCATCAAAAAGTGTAGCGTTGTGTATTGTTGGACGTAAAAAATACTTTACTGATATATGTAATTTATAAGATACTAGAGGACCTGACAGACGTTGTTCTGTTCAAACTTTGTAAATTGAAAAGTTAAGAAATTTCAATAAACTATCAAGTGTTTGAACCGTTTTGTTGAAAAAAATAAGTGAAAAGAAAATGTTTTAAGCTGCTTGGTGTCAAAATGCTTATATTTTTTACAACTTGATTTATCTAATGCCCACTGGGCATTTGTTTCCTTAACTATTTTTTCTCCCGTACTTGATGGTTTGTTCCTTCAGTCATACTCAAAGGATAAAAAGCGTCCTCAGATATTAAGTATAAAAAACTAACTTCCCCTCTAGAACAAACGTGAAATCCCGCTGTAACATCCCCCATATGAAAAAGAATGAAACAATCGAAAGGATATCATTTAAAAAAAAATGATAAAGGTAAAAAAAAGTTCTCTGAATAAGCGAAAATCACTCATCCCTCACCCCCCTTCCGATAAAAAATAAACATTCTTCAACTAAAATGACTAAAAACTCTTTAAAAAAACGAAAATCAATTATTTGCAATTTGAAATATTTCGCCAATAAATTACATTAACAGAAGCTTTAAAATGTAAGCAAATGATCACGCAACTCTATTGTTTATAGCCAAAGTCTCCAAGCCACCAGGTTACTGTAATCCAGTCGATCAGTGAGCGAAGTTAACTCCTGCCGATTAGCAGTCCGATCTTTTGATCGAAAACTTTTTAAACTTCATATATTGCCTAGCTAGTTCTTTCCACCAAAGATGAAGATCTTCCACTGCACTAATCTTTTGTGTACATAACTACTCTGTTGTAATTTATCTGGACGAAAATAACATTTGTTTCGTCTTTAAATTCCATCATCTTTTCCTTTATTAATGTACTGATTAGTTTGACAATCCTTAAAGCATTCTTGACATTGGTGCCAAAACTCAGATGGATTTCAGCCGAGAAACAAATGTTGCTCGGAACGGTACCTTTTGATTATTTAGTTAGGAAAATCTAAAGCACCGATCCGGTCACATGGTTCAACCAAGGAAGTTATCGCTGGTTCAACTACGACGACAGAACACACGTTTTACGTGAATCTGTTCCAGTACTTTACTTTAAAATATATCACGGGACCTAAAATCGTTGCTTTCAAGAAATGTGTGTGTGTTGTGAAGGCTCCATTCTCTCTGAACGTTTTATCTATTCTCAACTGACATATTACAGTAGGAAATTTTATTACAAAAAACAGAGCTGGCTTTCTTATTGTCCTTTGGCAACGGATTAAATATTTATTTCAGTTCTCGCTCAACAATAGGTTAAAATAAATATTAATCATTTGGGAGACATAACGATGCAATGTTTAAATTAATTAACAAAAACGTTTCCGACTCTATCCATCGCGATTCGAAAAAAAGCTTGCCACAACTTAATTACAAAAAAAAAAAAAAAAAAAGATCAAAATCGGTCCATCCGTTTAAAAGCCTCATGGTGACAAACGTCCGCACAGAAGATTTTTATATATTAAAAAAAGCGGAAGAAATTAATGGTTATAAAGTAAAGCATCGTTTTTACGTCATTTGATTACACGTCTTTTACATTTATGCATCGTTTTCATAAAATTCCAGATGTATTCCTATTCATTTTAATGCAAAAATGCATTGTTTAAACTTTGCAAAGTATCGGTTAAACGTTATTTTCATCGCCCTAAAAGTCAAAAATTTTCTGCCTGTTAGTCTTTTCTTGGTTTCTACGGGTGTAGAAATCTCTTCAATCGTGGAAGGTCAAGCAAAGGAGAAAAAAGCTTTTTTCTTTTGTCAACACATGAGTACAAACACATTTCATTAATTTAATTCAATTCGTAATGCTTTAACCAATGTGCAAATGCAACTAGCACGTCTGACGATTGCTTTGTGTGTATGTGTTTGAAAATCTTCCCATGCACATATGCCGAATAAAAGTCATATAATTAATCACCTTAATTCTAGGTATATGCAAGGTATTTTTTACTTAAAAGATTTGTCTTACTTAAAGAGTCAACTCTGTTTATTATAAAACTAGCACAGAGAAAATTATAATTATAATAATATATGAAACTTTTTGGGGCATTGAAACTAATATCTGCATAAATTTGCATTATTTGGGTTAAACCCTTAAAAATCTAAGTTGTTTGTTAATGTTTTGATTGTACGTCTTTTCCATTTATACGGCGTTTCATATCATTCGTTTGAAAAACGAAAGACGTATGGTCAATGCTTTACTGTATATCATGCTTCTTTGAGGTGAAAAAGAAAAATGTTGCAGCGAACCAGTAAATACACCAACCTGACCAAATAACAAATATGGAAATTTCTTGCTGTTATCTGTATGGAATTGTTTAAAAGATACTTTTTCATATTAATCTAAGGGAAACAATTTTGAAATCTTATTTTTTTAAGAAAAATACGAAGAAGCAAAGGGATGTAAGTGGACATTTTCAAGTTTTGAGTAAAACGGTACTAAATTTCCGGTCTTAGCGTAGGTATACTTTCCTGATCATGATGTATAGCAGCACCTATCAGGGCTACTAGTACAATTGCACCAAAGAAGAGGAGAAGTTCATTTACCATTTGTATCGATTATCTTCATTTTTTAAAATTTTGCCACTTACAGCCCTTTGCTTTTCACTGCCTCAATTGTTCGAATTTCACTTAAGAGAACTTATCGAAGAACAAATTTTTGTCATCTCGGCAAATGTCGGAAAATACGTACCTGAATAACCGTTTGCACTGCTCTGTCGTCCATCTTCTGAGACAATCTCCTCGTAATCGCTACTGGTATCGTCAGGACTGTCATAATATTCGACATATTCTTCTTCCGAGTCCGAAGAATCTACATTTCTTTCATGTTTGGGCTCCTCAGACGACAATCCAGAGGAATCACTGCTCTTATTTTGAGAAGAATAAGTGTCACTTTTCAACGTCATGTTATTTTGGAGCGCATTGTCAGTAAAATTTTCTCCACTGTTTTCCGAAGTCACATTCGTGTACTGATATTCTGTAGTAATTGTACTTTTTTCTGTACTATTTTCAAATGTATTTGACTGGCTGTCTTCTCTGGATTTCACATATCTGTTGCCGAAATTAGTGTAAGGTTTTTTAAAAACGTACTCAGTGGAAGAATGTTGTGAGCCATACATTTTTGTCTCGGGATATAATCGTGATACCTCGTTGCTGTTGTCTTCTTTAAATTTGAAGTTTGAGTTTCTTTTATTGTTTTCACTGTCATCTTTTGTCAAGTTCTCATCAAAATTTTCTAAATATTTATTTTCCTTTTTTTCCTTGACTAGTGTCTCTAGGTAACTTTGGTTACCATGTCTGAATTCCTTTTTCTTTTCCCCCAAAATTCGAGAGCTTTGATTCTGTTTGGATCCAATTTTTTCGATTAATTTAATTTTCTTTTCTATTATTTCTTCTTTTTCATATTGAGATTTATCTTTCGCTATTGGCATTTCTAACTTATAGTCAGGTTTTTCATCGAAATCTTTTAGTCTGCCAAACTGGAACATTTTTTCATCTCCTTTCAGATTTTGCGACTTGAAAGTCGACACATGATGCGGAAAGCTGTCTGAATCTGATTTTTCTTCCGACCCGATAGGTAATTGGGAGGGAATCGGAAATTCTTCTAATTCGTTACTAATTCCTACTTTTGATTCATCAATGATTTTAGGTCTTACGCTACTAGCCGCAATTTTTGATTTATTAGTGCTATTTTTTTTAGGTAAGGCATATTTATTTGGAAATTCTTTTACGCCACTCTCCTCGATAGTTTCAGGTCTGATGTTTTTTACATTTTGTGGTAGAGTAGTTGGAAGTGGAAAGTCTTGAATCTCGGGTTCTTCACTGGAAACTAGTTTTTCTGTAGTGGTTTCATATTCATTACTTTTTCCCGATGTAAGTATAAAACTATCTTCGGAAGAATTTTCAACAAAATTGTCAGCTTCAGAATCCGAGTTGGTTTCTGATTTAGGTGTACCGTCTACCTTTTTTGTGAAACTTGAACCTTCATCTTGAGGTTGAATTTCATCTATTTCGTTAGTTATTGCTTGAATACTCAGCTGATAATCATCAACAGATGTTGTGGTATCCGCTGATGATAAATCATTCATTTTTTTTGTATTTTCTGCTAGGTCATCAGACGTTAAATCAGTTGTATCTGAAACAATTTCGTCTTTGCTGTTAATACTTGTGTAGGGATCTTGTTGATTAGTCAGGCTATTTTTAGTAGTAAATTTCTGATTCTTCGAATTTTCCTCTTTTTCTGCTTTTTGGGAATCGTAATCATTCTCAGTATTTTCATCGTCAATATTTTCTGCAATTTCATTTAGATTTGATTTGGTAAGGACTGTTGTTTTATCATTATTTTGAGTAAAATACTCAGTAGGAATTGCGTCAGTGGCTATAGTTGTTCGAAATCTATCATCAATTCCTTTTTTATCAATGTATCGAATGTCATCTGAGAACTTTTTCTTTTCTCGCTGAACGAAGTCAGTTTCTTGAACTTCACGTTCATCTTTGACTACAGTTTTCTTTGCCTTCAGATCTTCTACGACTCTTGACACTTGTCGTTTCAGCTCAGGTACTTGATCAACAAGAGTTGAGATATTTTTCGTGTCTTTCCTCGGTTTCTCAATTTTGCTGTTAGCATTTGTTGAACTGAGTCTTTGAGTATTTACGACTGATTGACCATTTTCTTCAATAGCGTTTCTATGTTTCTTTTCAAAAGGAGAGCTCACGGTCCCGATTACTGCACCATTTGTTTTGCTTTGATGTTTTGCAAGATGTTTAGTTTTAGCCTTTGCAGAAGATGTTGTTTTCAGAAAATTTCCGATGCTTTCTTGATTTGTATTGAGGCGATGTTTTAATCTTTTCCACTTGTTTTGACTTGGATGAAGTGGTTTTGCTAAATTATAATTGCTCATGGGGTTTTCTTTGTATTCATCGTCAGAAGCATCTAAAATTTGGTTCTTTGGTTTTACGTTTTTATTTCGTTTTCTTCTCTCCGTTTCTTCTAAATGATGCTTATTTTCATTTCCTACTTCATACGACTTAATTTTATTTTGCTCATGATTTATGAAATTCGTTTCTGTGTGCGGAGGTTCTTTTTCCACATCATGTGTAACAGATATATCTTCGTTTGCAGTTGAAGGAAGTTTCTTAGATGTAGGGAGTCTATTCATCCTGTCGAAGTATTCACTATGAGGGTATGCATTTCTTTTCCAATTAGGATTTTTCTTCCAATTTCTGTCAATATCACTCACACCATCGGAGGACATTGCAATGCCGAAAGAAGAATCAGGTGGAGAAAGTTGCGCTTCTTCAGAAATTTCTTCAGAGTTTGGTGGAATTGCATAATCATTATTGAGTCTATGTCTGGATGGAGAGTAAATTGTTTTGTAAAAACTATGTCTTTTTCTGTCTTTTTGTGTTCTAGATTCTTTGCTGATTAGACTCTCAGTCAGCACAGTTGTTTCAGTTTCAGAGTAAGGAACAGTTTCTTTTTCTGCTGGAAGATAGTTTTCATTTATATCGGAAACACTTTCGTCATTTGAGTCAACAGAAAGTACCTGATCATTGATTGTTGCTTTTTCAATCCTATTGACTTCTTCCGTGACAACACTTTCATGCCTTGTATTTTTCTGTAAGCCCAATCCATAATCAACATCAGAAACCTCGCTTGATAAACTGTTTGCTGTTTCTTGAGGTTCATAGTTTACATCCGAAGTAATTTCGTCATTTTTTGTTGCTACAACGTAAGGCATTTTGTTGGAAAGTTTTCGCTTACCAATATTCTTTACAGTCACCATACCAAAATTTAGTTCTTCCTCCGCTGGGACTTCTTTCTCGTTCAAGGAAGTGTCACTTTTTGTTAAAACTTTCCCCCTTTCCTTAAACTTTTGGTTTACATTACTGTCGCCTTTATTATCCTGTACTAATTTATTTTTTGGTGATCCTGAGTAAGTCTTATAATCTTTATTCATCATTTTCTCGTCCAGTGATAAACCAAGGGGTTCAGTTATTTGATGTGCTTTATTTTTGTGAATGTTTTTGTAGTTTGGAAAATTAATTTTTTTATCTAAAATTTCTTTTCGGTCAGCGTTTCGAGTATCTGTTTTACCTGACAAAACATTCGGAACCTCAGTAACTGCTACAGAATGATCCGTGGTGGGATCAAAATCCACATTCTCATCATCATTACCAAAAGAGTAAATAAGGGTTCTTACTGCAATGTCTTCATCTTCCTCTTCTCTAAGTGAAATGGTACTAAAATCTTTGGAACTATTACTTTGTTCTATTGTCTTGGTGAACTCATCATGTGAATCTTCGTCTTCAACATTCCTTAATGCTAGACTTTCGGAATATTCACCATCTTTTATTGTATCTGGAGTGATTGTTTTATTTTCTTTGCTGAATTCATTTTCACTTGTTGGGGTGATTCCGCCAAGGTACGTATTACTGTTCTGAGTACTTCCATTGACTTCGTCTTGAACATCCGTTAAATCAAATTTAGTCCAAGAATCAGTAACTTTCTCCTCATAAGTAGCTCTTTCACTAGTACTATCAAAATATTCACTGGAATTTTCTGAAACAGCAGTCGTAACTTCTTCTCTAAAACTTCTATGTGTGTTTTCAATCTCATACGATTGCCTTGGTGGATCGTCAAGTATTTTAGAATCCCTTTCTGTACTTTCCATGCTTGCAATTTCCGAAAAGCTACTCTGGGAGTCTTCATCAAATTCCTCAGCATCATTGTTGTACTCTCTTCGATTTGGATCTTCGTCATAATTGTTTTCCATAGCATTTAGTGAAGTGAACTCTTGAAGTACTGAACTTGAATTTTCTTTGGAGCGTACAAAAGTACTTTTGCTTGACGGATTTTCATATGCATAGTTACTATCCTGGTTGTGTTTTGAAACCATTTGCTTATTTATATCGTCAGATAAGGTTTCTTTCAACTGCACTGATGAAAGATCAGTTATACCTGCACTATTTGGTATAGTGTTAATATAATTGTTTTCGCGAATCTTTGTTCCTTTTGCATACTGAGAATTATCTTCTTTGTCATAATTTTTAGGATGCTGTTGATCGTCTTGTTTTAGGTGAAAATGCTGAAAAGAGTTGGAATTCGCCTGATTTTGGATTTTTGTTGGGGAATGATCTATATTTCTATGTGCCTTTATTGAATATTTATTTTTTATCATTTGACTGTCGTCCTTAAATTCATCTGAAGAAAATACCTGTTCGTCATTTATGTTGTTGTAATGTTTGCGTTTAAACACTGGCTGTTTTCTTTTAATCTTTTGCTTTATTTTACTTTCCAAAAAATCTCTTATATTTTCTTCGATCTCTTCAATATTTATTTTATTGCTGCGGTTTACTTTGCGTTGTGTTTTCAGGTTTTCAGAACCTTCATTTGTTTTTATCGCTGAATTCGGATGTTCATCCCCCGCGACCACCTCGTCATAATCAGACTCAAAATGCACCGCATTGCGAGGCAAGATGTGATCTGATTCTCTTGGGAAAGAATCGAGAGTTCTTTTCATATTAAATGATTTTGGCTGTGTTGACATTTCTGAAACATTTCTTTCGTTCTGTATTTCTGCAGTACTAGCAGTGTGTCCTAACCCATTTTCTTGTGTGAAATCATTTGCGTTCTTTTCACTAATGGAATTTAGGTCATGTTTCAATTTTAACTTAGGTAGATTTTTGTCTTGGAATATATCTGTAGCTTTACTCGGTTTCAAAATTGTGCTTTTACTACTGTGGGGTCTTACGCCTCGTATATTTGCGTGCATAGGAGAGTTTTGCATGTTTTTAAAACGCTCTTTTTTCTCACTAAAGTCACTAAATGACGGTTCTTCATCAAATTCTTCTTCGAAGTTAAAATCTTCTTTGAACTTCGTCGGTTTTTTAATTTCTTCATTAAGTAATGATTCAAAATTTTTCTCTTCCTTCAATTCATCTTGAGCAGGATTATGTGATGATATTGTTTTACTCTGATCGAAATTATCGTCAAAATCGCCATCGATATGCAAATCATCATTTTCCAAACGACCATTGGTTGTTGTTTCTTGGACATATTTCTTGTCCCGTTTTCTAAAATTTTCGCTCTTGTCCTGAAAAGCCGACTGCTTTAGATTTTCATAACAACTTTTCTCACTTCTGCTTTGATGTGGACCTATGTTGTCCTTTTTATTATGAAATTCAGTCTGGTGATGATTTCGTTTTGCTATTAGGTTCTTCTGAGGATTTGTATGTACATACTTTCGCTGCTTTTGGGTCGAACTTTTTGCATTCATTCTCAATTCTGGAACACGTGTATAATGAGCGTTCATATTATATTGACTGTCTTTATGTCCAATAAGCACTCTATTATGATTCTGTTCTTCAACATCTACTTCATTACGCCGATGACTTCCACCAAAGTGACCGAAATGATGCCCTCCCTTCTTACTTCTTTTTTTTCGTTCGTTGTCCTTATTTTCAAAATTTCTGAGATCGTTCATACTTTGTGATATCAATAATTTTTTAAAGTTATGAACGCCATGTGTGAGTAGAGCTCTTCTTTGCCTCAAGGCCTCTGTATGCTGATTTTCAAATTGAGGAGTGAAGTTCGATTGTTTAGAGATATTTCTTCTCCGAACAGTGCTGTCAATTGACACTTTTATTCCGGCCTTTGGATTAACAGAGCCTAAAAAGAGAAGAAAAGAAAAAATGGACATTTATATTTTTAAAGAAAGAAAAGAATAACAGCAACAACAACAACAACAATGAAATAAAGGAGAAAGAAGATAGTCTTCCTGGGAGCGTGCCCGGCTTAAAAATTTTGAATTCAAATGTTGAACGGAAGAAAGAAAGCATTTGTATTCCTATTCTTGTTTATTTCATACACTGGGAAATGCTGTTAAATATTCAACTATCTCACTAGACATTTTGTCCCTAATGTCACTTTGTCAATAATGCTCTTGTTAAAATATTGCTATTTTTTAAGACTAGAAAATCACCCGTCAAGGTATGACGGGTGAAAAACTGCTTCTACATTTGAACGAAGCAATTGTCAGTTTGGTGATATTTTGATAGTGAAAGTTTTCAGCAGAATTCCAGTGGATTAACCCTAAAATTCAACCACTTTTTTGTTTCTTCATTCTCCTAAAATGACAGATTAACCACTAAAAGGGTAAGTTACCGGATCCAGTACAGCCTTGTCAAAATGAAGCATTTTCCTGCGTGTCAAACCAAAGGCTTCAGCCGATTCGCAACTTCAGCGCTCGAATACGCTACCTTGCGATGATTTATAAAATTAAAGAAAAAGGTAAAACATTGCGTTCCACATGTGTCTGTTTGTAAACATAGCCCGCATTCGATGTATCTTAGATTGCATTCAGGAATAGAAATTGTTTCGTCCCTTAATGGTATTCTTGAGCTTCTCAAAATAATGTTAGTTTTTATTATTTTCCTCTAAAAAGTGAGTTTATCGTCGTAAATGGCGAAAGCGTAAACACAAGAAAACTCTGGATTAACAAATTTCTCATTTGCACGGAATTATACTCGTCTGTTCGATGCATTTTTTTTTTTATTTTGAAAAAGGATAACGTTATACCTGGTAATTTTTCTTTTTATTGTTTTGTGTAAATTTGTAAGAATGTGGGTTTTTTTTTTAAATCTTAAGCTCGAAAGAAGGATTTGATAATATTAGCAGAAGAATTAGAGGTTACATCTCCGCCTAGTTTATAGATAATTAATTTAACTAACCTTATTTTACTGCTGCATTTAGTTGGAATGGACAGTAAGCAAAATATTTTCTTGAATATATTATCGTAGAGAACGAAATGAAAAATGTTTAACGCTGAGAATTTTCATCGCCAAAATAGTGCGCCAACTTAATTTTATTGCTTACATTATCAGCTGAAGAGTTTCACCAAAAATTTGTTTAGGGTTATAGTTTTAGTATTGTGTCAGTCATAAACCATTTTTATTTTTTATCATGCGTGGATTAAAATGACAGAAAGATTACAGAATTCGATAAGTTTAAAGAAATAACGGAAGATCAATTAAAAAGAAAACTACCACCATGTATCCGAGAGAATTTTATTGATGACGTATGAAAGAATTACATCATAATTCAGAAATCAGAAATATTCGAAACAAAAAAAAAATATAATTAAACGAGTCGGCAGTTTGAGAAATAACTCAGCTATAAATGTAGAACAATTAGCGCTAGCAAACAAGACAAATAAGTATCATCTTCCTCGTTTGATAACACAGGTAAACAAAGGTTTTGCTGCATGAAATATTTATCGTGTTCTTATGGCTACAATGAAAATGTAGTTCCATCAAGAATTGATATATATCGAATTCAACATCGTGGAAATGGCTGCTTACAACTTCGAACTACGAAATTTGCATTAATTTCTAACGTTTAGTAATGCTTCTTGAATGGTCATTTCTTTCTACGTGGACCAGAATATCCACAAGACTTTAAAAGTTAATTTAAAAAAAAATAAAACAAAAAAAGTCATGCATACAAACAAAAATTATTCTTTAAAAATAAAGAATTATTTTTAAAAAAGAGGCAAAATAGAACAGGGTCATTCTTTAAAAAAATGTAACTCTTCCTTCACACGCCTTTTACAGTAAAAACTTTAAGGGACAATTCATTCAACAATGTTTTTTAATTTCATCCAAAATATATGTATTTAAACTTGCCAACAATCTTTTAATAATAATTTTTTTTAAATATATTTTTGTTTCACAATATGTGAATTCCCACCGCCGCGGCTTGTCACACACCTGGTGTAACTGTTTATGTTGCTTAATAACTTGTTGAAGTAAAAGTAATATTTATTTATTTCTTACTCCATTTCCAAGTGTCTCAAATACTAATTGTATAAGTATATTTAGTTTTTTAATATTGTGTTTTTAGTTGGATGAAGAATTATGTCACACAATAAATTCTCATTTTCGTTACCCAAACACAAAAGGCCATTTCTCATAAAGAGATGGCAGTAATGACGTCACATTTTATTTTTAATGATACAAGAGAGCCCCCTTGTTTCTTTTCAGTCATAAAAAAGTTGTGAGATTTTTGTTAAGAAACAACAAGATAGATTTTGTTTTATAAGCCAAGTCTAGCTATTGGGAGTTCTTGCGCCCGTGAACTTGAATTTCAGGCATGTAAATTAATGTAAAAAAAGAAGTGCACATGTTTTCGAATGTTTAACATGTGCAGATTATAGAAACGAAGAAAAGGAAAAATTCTCTGAAAAATGTATCCATTAGGCCTATATGAATGGAAAATTCCTGATCTCCGTGACAGACCTTATCAATGTCATTATTTCTGAGATGAGAATAAATGATGGAGGGGAATTATAGGCATATTATAGCCAGTCTACCAAACTTATAAATTACCAGTATATTTTCAAATTTGTTAATTTGGAAATATATTAATTATGTAGGGGATACTGGGGATACTTGGTCCCCACTTTAGCTTTCAATTTTTTTCTCTGCAGCAAATTATCAATTTTTTTCAAAAATCGTACGCGAACAAAGGTAAATTTTCCCTCTATCTTACAATATCTTTTTAAGTTTAAGTTAAACAGATAGTTTTGGTAAAATAATTTTTTTCAATAAGTTTATAAAAAGATCATGTATTCCCGCATCAAGGGATACATGATCCTTTCATGGGGGATACTTGATCCCACTGAGAAAATACATACAGTTTTCTTTAGATCAGCAATTTATTTATGAATTTTAGTTTTCTACATAATGTTTCTAAAAAATAACACTATTTCTAGTTTTTTTTAATTAGATTATAATAATGTGAACACAAAATAACATTGTTTTAAAATTCCACTAGGACATTTGTAAAAAAAAGAAAAAAAAAATGTACACAACTTTTTGAACTTATGATGCTTTTGATCAGTTACTTATCCTCCAATACAGTTGTAAACAATATATTTGATAAATAAAACTCACAATTTTTTTAAAAGTAGTGTAATGAAGCTAAAATTACAAAAAATAAAAGATATAGGATGACAAGCACAAAAATCAAGTTATTTGTTTCTTGTCTTGCAATAATAAAATTAAGAGTTTTATGAATTGAATTAATTTAAAAAAAAGGAAGAAAAATGTAAGTATCAGTATACTTATAAAAAAGAAAAGAAAGCCTAACACATGTTTTCAAAACCTGAAAAGTCAAATGCCAAAAATTCCTTTGTTGCAGTTCTTAAAGCTCCGTTGATCCCAACTGGATGTGTGCCATTTAATACAGTCATTCTCATTTACTGTACTTTCGTCAGTTTTTAAGGAAAAATAGATTGTTTAAATAAATCAACTTTTCGCTTCAGAAAACTTATTTCAAACTCTAGAAATCCAACTTGGCATTCTATCCGCTAATGTGTCTACGTAATGGGCAACTCATTTTTTTTGTTGTGAATCAAACTGTAGCAAAATCATTTTTTTTAAAATTCAAACAAGGATTTAACATCTATTTCAACTTGTTCAAGCTCATTTGGCTGTTAGAACATAATGCATCAGTAGAGTTAGTTTATGTTTACATGCTTGAGGTGTTATGTGTGTGGATTAAAAGTGCGAACTGATATTTTAATTGTTTAGCATATTTACTGCAGTGATCGGAAATTCTATCACTCATCTATATATATAAAAATGGACTTAGGTAAATTTGTTCCCTAAGATCTCAGAAACTACCCGGCAGATTTGGCTGAAACTTTCACCGTTTGTTCTTTTTGGTACTGGGGAGGTTTGTAGACCAGTTCGATAAAAATCCGATTGATAGTTCCTTTTTTATTCTAATTTGTCCAAATTTTCGCATAAATGCCCCAATATGACGGTTAAAAAATACGTGCACATACTAAAATTAAGTGTCCATCGAAAGCGCTTATTTTTCTGCTGAAGATGGCATCTGTTAGAAAGTTCTAATTTGTATGAAAAACGAGTTATGGGCTTTTTTTGTTCCATGTTCGAAGGCTTTCCTCTACCCAATTCATTTTTTAGTGTATCATCTCAACTCCCAGTTCATAGTTAGAATTGTTGAATGTTTTTGTGTTTCATCTGACTGTTTGAGGCTTTTCTCAAGTCAAATCTTAAAGTAACGTTTTTCCCCCAAGATTGGCTAATAATAACTAGATTTGGTTGATTATTTTCCGTTGAAACGGAACTTTAGTACAATTAATGGTTTTTTTTATTATTATTTGTGCTGATTGGAAAGATTTCTGTAGCGGATGCATTTGGCAGTTTTTTCAACTGTCGCGGTTTTTGAAGTCAAAGATTACGTAATAATGTCTGTTAGCTTTCACCATGTAAACAAAATATCGTCAATCAAAGAGTCTTTAAAAACTTTTTTTACTGTAAAATAATCCAGCAACTAAATTAGGGATCACGGGCGCGCGGCTACATTTTTTTTAAACAGTTCGTTCTTCAATAGACATACAGAGAAGGTAAGACTCCATGTAAAAAAAGTATTAACCGATAAATCTTTTTAAACCTGTGAAGTTTAATTTCATATTTCGGAAATTCTTCAAATTTGTATACGCTTAAATTTCGTGTTTTCGTTTTTAAATGAATACTATTTTGCTCTTTTTACTTACTGCTACTTTAGTTTTATGAGTGAGGAAGAAGCTAGATTTTAAATCACGTCAAAAAGGTGTGTTTTAAGTTCTTTCACTTAAAACAGAAAACAAATGCAAGTAACGATTGTTTCTCATAATTATTGCTAACCCAGGCAACGCCGGGTATTTTTGCTAGTACTATGATAAATTTTATAATGTTAACATGGTTTTGAATGTTTAAAGTTAATGTCATCTAAGTAAACAACAGTTATATTGTTTTCATTGTGTTTTGATTGTCATATCTATACTTGATCCCTATTATCATGTATCCCTCTAAAAGAAGGGATCAAGTATCCCTAATATGCGATTTTTACAATTATGCTTATTTTATTATTAACAATCAGTGGCAATTTACTAAAAATATGTCTCAATTATTAAAGACTGACTATACTTTAGTATTGCACTTTGGTATTTTTTTTAATGTTGTATATAACAAATTTTGTAAACTTCAGAATGCTCTCCTGAAAAATAAGTTTCCATTGACACATTCAGACATTCATTTCTTGAACTAAAACAAAATGGCTGAAAAAAAAAAATAAGAAAGCGGCACAATACGAAACTAGAAAGCTACATAATTATGTTTCCATCGACGAAAGTAAAAAAAAAAGAAAAATTAATTTGAATTTTGTCATATTGAGTTCAAATTATGTTTTTCGCAATCACGAGTGTGTGTTTGTATGTGTGTGTGTGTGTGGGGGGGTATGTGTATGTGTGTAGGCATGTGTGTTTGTGTCTGTGTGCAGTCATGAGTGTGTGGGTAGTTGTGTGTATGAGTGTTTGTGTGTGTGGGGGCGGGGTATGTATGTGTATGTGTGTGTGTGTGTAAGCATATGTGTTTGTGTCTGTGTGCAGGCATGAATGTGTGGGCAGTTGTGTGTATTTGTGTGTATGTGTAGGTGTCTGTATGCATGCGTGTGTGTATGTGTTTGTGTATGTGTAGGTGTCTGTATGCATGCGTGTGTGTATGTGTTTGTGTATGTGTGTGTATGTGTTTGTGTATGTGTGTGTATGTGTTTGTGTGTGCGTGTGTGTTGGTGCGTGTATGTATGCGTGTGTGTGTGTAGGATATGGACGCAACCTGGAGACGGTTTTCGCTAGAGGAGCAGCATCGTGAGGCCGGCCGACGCGACGGGTGGTGCTGGCAGAGGGTGGCGCCGCGCCGGTGGGAAAAATGGTAGCACGCCAAAAACAGTCAAATGAAAGCAATAAGCAATCGTGATTGCTCAAAAAAAAAAAAAAAAACAATGTGTTGCTAGCTTTTACGTACAAGTATAACTTGAACATAATTGTCAGGTTTTAAATCTGTACTTAATAATTTTGGGACATTTTTGGTTGTGGGATCATGTATCCCCAGGTATCAAGTATCCCCAGTCTCTCCTACTATTTTAACACAAATTTGAATTAAATGGACAACTAAAGTTTAAGCCGTATTTTAATCAAGAAATATTAAGATTATATTCACAATAATCATTAAAATAGCTCATTGTTTGCACAATTAAGAAAATTACTACTTTGATATTCAATTGGCCTCTGCTTTCAAACACTAAACTGTTTTTTTTTTTTTTTTTTTTTTTTTTTTTTTTTTTTTTTTTTGAGTAATCACGATTGCTTATTGTTCTCATTTGACCGTTTTTGAGGTCCGTGCTTTTTTCAGCTTGAACCAGAAGCCTCTGCAGCACCACCGCCCACTGTCCTCTGCAGGTGGCGCGGCGCGGCTGCTCCGGTCCTGAGCTATCCGCTTCTCTTGGTCGGAGGCGTCCATGTCCTACACACACGCACGCTCACACACACTCACACACGCCTACGTGCATACACACAGGTCTACGCACACACACAAGCCTACACACTTACACACACAACTATGCACACGTAACCGCCCAGGAGGAGAGGCAGGCTTGGTGGGGGGAGGGGGGGGGGGCAAGAGTTGCTTCTAGAAACAATAACTCCAATGAGAAGGGTCCTGTCCCAGTTCGTGATTGCGAAAAACATAATTTGAATTCAAAATTTCGGAATTCAAATGAATTTTTTTTTTCCTTTTTTTTCATTCCCGTGAACAAGGTATTTTTTTATTATTTTTATTTATGAGCAAAATAATTGGAAATTAACTGGGTCATTGTTTATGGTTACTTTTAGAAGGTAGCACTTTCATGTAAGTATGAAAAAAAAAAAGGAAGAAGAAGAAAGCATAAGGTTTTGAAATTGAAAAACATTTTCGTTCAAAAGTTACACATTCTGGAGAATGACGCAAGAATAATCTATTGCGTCAGAAAAAATACTTCATTTACTTTTACGCAACAGTTTTAGTTTAGGTCTCGTCTCTTTGCCCTTTTTAAAAGTTTTTGGTATTATCAATTTCATTTCCATCACCAAACAAAGGTACTCCTTCACTTCACAGTTATGAGACTTTGAATTTAAACTTTTATACTATTCAGAAGAGGGTTCGAAAAGTAGAACTAGAAGATAGAAACGCTTACTTTGTAACAAATTGTTAATTATCATGAAATTAAATTTATATTGTCTACTCTATTCAGTGATCTTATAGTTTAATACAATATACAAAACGACACACTTACTTCGACTTCTGTTATCTGTCCAAAGCGAACTGGAAAATGGTATGTCTATGACTTTTTGAAATGGATGTGCCAAACACTTTTTTTGAAAATATAGAAATAGGAGCAAAAAAAGAACCATATAAGGTAGATTTTTTGAGCACTGTTTTGGAATCTAAAGAAGACAAGAAATCAATATCACTAATATTAAACAGACCAACATAAAAACAAATAACTTTCTTTCCATATAACTGGTATATGAATTCCAAAAAAAAAAAAAAAAATGTTTGGTTGACAAGCACTTTGATCAAAACTAGAATGTCTATTTGTTTTCGAATGCAGACATTGGGAGCAGAGTTTTCCCCCCTCTGATTGATCTACTTTGCTGGCTCTGACAGATGAGACGTAATACTTAACATTGTAATACACTACACCCAAGAGCCAAAACAGTTAGATCACCCTCACATTTTTCGATGAATTCGTCTGGATAACATGGACGGCACATGATTAAGTGTGAACAGGATTTAACTGATGTTAGAGAATGTAATAAGACATCCCTGCACTTACTTTTGCAAGTGATGAGAAAGGCAGTTGATCTAAGTGGATTTGATAGAGGACAAAATGTATTGGCTTGAAGACTCGGATTGTTTATCCCCGAAACTGCGGGACTGGTAGGTTGTTCATGATTTCTACACCTCAGAGCCAGAAGGACGAAAGTCCAAAAATTTCGATTTTCTGTTTATTATGTCATTGTATGTAGAAGCCAACCCCGCATCGAACCATGTGAAAGTAATTCTTAAAATAAAGTAATTTTCAATCTTTTACCAGGGTTAAAAGAACTCGTGTCACATCCTTTGCATGCGGCAGAAAAAAGTTTTTCCTCTCTCCTGTAAAAGTATCATAACTTTTACAGGACGGCTTACGTTCCTCTGTCTCTGAGGTACAGATTTGACTTTGTTAGTTTTATGAAAAATGAGAAAATAACAGTGAAACCAACAACAGACGCCAAGGTACAGGACGTTCACGTGCCATCAAAGAAAACAGCTTGTCCCGCTTGGTAGAGCAAAAGTGACGCCAGACAGTTGCTCAGTTGACAGTCTATTAAAATGCAGAATCAAGTACAAGATTTTTGGAACACACAGTTCAACGGACACTGTTGCCTATATGGGACTGTACAGCAGTCGACCCAATCGTGTTTCTATGTCGAACCGGCGTCATTGTTAACTACGGCTATAAAGAGCCAGGGAACATTGAAACTGGACCTTGGCTAAGTTAGAGTTGCCTGGTCAGATTTACCCCTATTTCGTCTTCATTACATCGATGGTCCTGTCTTTGGCTGATGTAGAAAATATCTGCATCAGCCAAATCAATTATGCGAGCAACATTTGTAACTAAACAATAATGTTATAGGAAATTATCCTCTGTAGGAACCAAAATGGCATTAAAATAGCTGATATTGAAGAAGTTCTTGGTGTTCCAGAAACATACACTGCTACCCGAAGTTCAATCGCCAAGTAAACAAGTAATTAACTAACATAAGAAGCACCATTTTGTGTAAAATTAAAGTACGAGGGGAAAAAAATAAAAACAGCTTTTTCTGAAATGTTTTTTTTCCTTTTTTTTTTTTTTTTGCCAATTTGGCATGTTCCACTTGACAGCAATAAACTCGTCGATTTGTACGATATTATTGTTCGATAAAATTTATATGCTTAAATTCAAAGTATTAAAAAAAAAAAGTTTTTTTTTTTTTTTCAAATTTGGTTGGTATTATGGGATTGAGGATATTTCGATAATTGGGAATCTGGCGCGGTAGTTTCATTTTTGGTGTAAATAATTTCATTTTGGTAACCCGGCTGATTTATAGTAACCCTATGTGAATAGATGTTTCTGATCTCTTTGTTTTGATTTGCAAAGAAAAATACCTCTCGCGCAGGCCCTGAAGCCAAAAATTGATGCCAATGAAGAAAGATCGCCAGATTCCCGATTATCGAAATATCCCCCATCGCATTTTCTAAATAGTATGGACCTACCTGAAGTGTCTTCTTGTTAGCAAAAATGTGAACCATTATGTTGCCACATTGACTACTTTTCATCTTTCAGACATAACTCTAAGCTCAGATTAGTAAAAAGCGGATTCATCTAAGAAACAGAAGTCAAAGAGATGTTATGAACTACCAATTGGTTTTTTTGAATGTTAAGGTAATGAAACTGAAGCTCTTAACATACTAGCTACATTTCCGTTTTAGTTATGTGCTAATATGTGCTAAATCTTCAGCGATTCAAAATAAACAGCTTAAAAACTTTATGTTTATATCGAATGTGCAACTTCTGTTGCCATTTAGCCTTAAAATAAATTTTCTGATATTTTCATTTATGGCCCCACTTAATTCTTGTAGGCCGTGACAATCCCTAAAACTCATGGCAACAAAGAGGGCGCTACAGGGAACCCCTGTTTCCATCACGCTGCCATTGATTGGTGGATGCAGGGGTTCCGTTCAGCGTCTCTTTCGGTCAAAATGGGCGACGTCGGTATAACTTTGATATACCCCCCCAAAAATTATGCGCCAAATATGGCACTACTACGGACTTTTTAGTGTTGCTGTTTCTTATTTTGGTTTTGCGAATTTAAGTTTTTTTTCAGATTTTAGGTTTTTGCTGTTGCCAAATTTAGTATTTTCTTGTATTTTGTATCATTTTTTGAGTTTTTAAAAAAAAGTTTTGTGAAAAAAAGGCGCCAAAAACAGGTATTTCCCTTGGCGAGAAAAAAAAGTCGCCAAATTTCCGATTTGGGGGGGGGGGTATATCAAAGTAGTTCCGCGACGTCAAAAAAAAAAAAAAAAGAACAAACTTTGAAACGTTGACATAAATTGTCAAGGCCAGTTAAGCGCCAGCGCCATCTAGTGGGGCCATTGTTTCAGGTTTAAATATTTATATTGTTGCCAATAGAGCATCACCGTACTGACTCTAGTGCGGTGATGGGCGGTGATGAATAGAGACGGGTTTAGGCAACACCAGAGTGTGCTGTTGGTTTGTTTTGGCAGTTTGGCGAGACTGTCTAATTTCTCGCGTGTATGATTTCATTTTGATGGCCCTATGATTATAATCATACGCGAATAGATATAAGCCTATTCTTTGTTCAAAGGAAAAATATTCCTCTCGCAGGGCAGTAACGCCAACAATGTGACGTCAATGAATAAAGATCGCCAAACTCCCAGTAATCGAATTTTTTCCCTTTTACAGAAACACTCTTGCGTGAGTACAGCCGTGGTACAGCATTGCAGAATATTAAAACTTCCTACGTAAAAGTCCATCTGACGGGGAGACGGTGATGTGGTCCTTTGGCAATGTATGCGATAAAATAATAGTTGGCGGATTATTTTAGATTTTACCGGAATTTATGCTATAAAATGTCTTTTTGGATTAATTTGGCGGGTTATTTTAAATTTTAATGAAACAATGCAGTTTTTTTTTATTTTTTTTATTTTTTTTTTACAGTCTAATTGATTTATTTCTTTGGGCATTTCTTTTCAATGAACCGTTTTAAATTGCTGTGACGCGAAGTTTCTTTAAAAAAAAAAAAAAAAAAAAAAAAAAAAAAAAAAAAAAAAAAAAAAAAAACCCTCGCCACCACTACGTTATCATACCTCTTGTTGAATTCATACACAGCCCAAGTAGTAAGCTTGAAAATATTTGAAGAAAGAAAAAGTCCTCGATTAAAACATGTAAAATATTGTCTGCGAGAAATCGAAACGAAATATCGTGTTTTCAGCAGTTTCACCATTAAGAAGGAATCCTTCTCAATGGGTTTAACCAACCTCATGCAGCCCGTGATTTCACTATAATTAGGCTTAGAAAAACGTATTTGACTTATAATTTCCCTTTCGCATTACATCGATGGCTGAATACAAACTACTCAACTTCAGTAGTATTCTTCCTCGAGGTACAAAATTTTTATTTAAGTCTACAAAGTGAGCTCTTACAGCTTTTCAAAATAGGTTAATTACAATGAAGACTTGAAAAAAACATTCAAGTACCAAACCCATTTTATCATTTTTGACTTGCATTATAATTTTCCATGAATTTCAGAAAACTATTCCATAGTTTTTTTCATGCGTCATCAGTTAACACAAATGACTTTTCGAGCTGTTGTGAATCCTTAAAAGAAAATGAATCTCTGGAAAATCATACTTGTGTCAAACAACCGACATTGGGAAACAAAACGGATGAAAGCAAGCAATCTGCGAGTTTTGTGCCCCTCGTAACCTCCGAAAAGAACTCGGATACTTTTGACTTAATGTTCAAAAAATCATTTGGGGCTGATGTCAAATCAAATCCGTACGCAGTTGAAATACATTTTCAGAACGGAAATGAAATAGATGATTCATACGAAAATGGTACTTTTTGCAAAAATATTGATGTTGAACCTGCTAAAAATGCTAATTTAGATAACTGTGATATGAGTTGGTGTTTGAAAAAAGATTTAAGGGAAGAAATTCGACATATATTTGAACACGAATCAAAAGCTTTGCACAGCACTTTCTTATCCGTAAATGAAGAGGTGCAAGATAATGTTACGCTTCAGAAAGATTTTTCCCGTGGTAATGTAGCTTTTATAAGCACATTTGAGACCACTTGCCGAAATATTGACAATCATTATGATTCTTTTACGCAGATCCCAAAGTGTGAGTTAAAATGGAAAATAAGTAGAATTGAATTGCCAACGTTAAGTAAATGTCACTTAACAGCATTTCAATCATCTTCTAAAATTAATGAGGAGTGACGAATTTCGGCTAAAGTTGTGTTTTTGACACGTATTTCATTGCAATCTTCAGAGTTAGAACCATAATTAAATTTATTTCATTGTTCTAATTCAAAAGTTTCTTCATTTTTTTTCACACACAATTTCTTTAATATTGCCAGTTGTATGGGTTTTGGAGCAAAATGACATTGATATTCTTTGATCAAGGTTCTTATTATGGCACATTCGTCATTTTTACGCCGTTTTGAAACACTTAATTTCAGAACGCATTTACTTCATACGCGTTTCTTGCTTTTGAGTACTTAAACTCTTGCTTTTGGCTACTTCTAATTTTTTAATTCAGTGGTGTGTGTTAGTGAAGTGGATTTTATCTTTACGAGGGAACCACACAAATAGTGAAATAATGAAAATAATAATAATAATAATAGTAATAAGAGTTAGCAATCGAAAAAGCATTTAAGATATTTTTTGAGGCAAAAGCTGTCTGTCCTCGTCTGTCTGTTGTCCAGATACAAGGTCTTAAAGCCTGCTGACATTTTAAGAATAGTGATAAATTTTAATAGTTGACAATAAATTGAAAGTTTCACTAAATTTTTCGATCTGCACGGTGTCGGACATCCATCTACAAAGTGTATAAAAGTTGTATCCCATTATTCACTAAAATTTGCTTAATTTGTCAATTTTTCTTAAAACTTTAGCAGATGTCAATAAATTCAATTAATCTCTGTTTCTCTAAATATTGAAGTAAATACATTTCTTTATTTGCATTTAATTCGCTTGATTTGATTTGGATGCCTTTATAAAATTGATTATTGAGCAATCACATTGCTTATTGTTCTCATTTGACTCTTTTGAATTCCCATAATTTTATTCCCCCCCCCCCCCCCCCACCAGCCCTCTGCAGCGCCAACGTCGACAGGGCCCTTCTGATGCTGCTCCTCTAGCGAAAACAGTCTCCAGGTTGCGTCCATAGCCTACACGCACACATTCCTACATACACACCTACATACATACCTACACCTACA
Source organism: Uloborus diversus (assembly GCF_026930045.1). Lineage (NCBI taxonomy): Eukaryota > Metazoa > Arthropoda > Arachnida > Araneae > Uloboridae > Uloborus > Uloborus diversus. Next base: position 163,097,479 of record NC_072731.1, on the reverse strand, counting down.
TACTCACACCTACACACACACACACACCTACACACACACTCACCGACAAGCCCACACCCACACCTGCACACACACGCACACTTACAAACACACACACATATTCGCACATTCATGCCCGCACACAGTCACAAACATACACGTGATTGCGAAAAACATAATTTGAATTCCAGATGTCAAAATTCAAATTAGGATAGTTCCTCCAAAATGAAACGGGATTTTACTAACAACAAATGGGGGGGGGGGGGCTTATCATTACACGGAACAAGCTAAATAGGCGAAAATGCAGCTTTAGTGTAATCCCCGGTTTGGCGACATTTCCACTGGACGATATTTTGTGATCCCAAGCTGTGCTAACACATTTAAATTTTACAGCAATCCCTGTAAGCTGAAGAGGCAAAACAAAAGACAAGACAACACAATTATTGACAAATTATCACCAGAAAATGTTGCAAAAACCAAAAAATGTCGCCAACCCGAGAATTATACCAAAGCTATGCCATGGGGGAAACATTTTCTATCGTTAAAGTTGCTATCCATTTTTACTTCTCATGATTGAATTTTTCATTTTAGTGGAGCATTCATTGTTTTTTTAAGAAGTCGATATATTTATGTTTGTTGATTCGTTTTACTTTTCAGCATATTAACAAAATATTTCGCGGATTATTTTCCATTGGGAAGGAGTTTTTAGGGTATATCTTTCTCTTTGTAGGCACCATTCTTTTTCTGCGACTTTTTGCGGTGCTAACTCGCCAAGAGTGTTTGTTGCAAGTGGTTTGTGATCCGAAATTACCGAAAAGTTTGGGTTGAAGTTTCTGAAAACTTTGAGCGAACGACATAACGTAAAACTGAAAAATTATTAAAAAAAAAAAATCTTTTGAAATGTTTTTTTTTTCTTTTCAATGATTTTTGTATGCATATTTGAAGAGTTTTTTAGTTGGGGTTGGGTAGAAAAATCGAGCTTCCTCTTAGTTTCCAAAAATTTTACACTGTCTTCAGAAAATTTTACTTGAGTCCACTTGCACCCTTGGTTTGCTGTCTTGTGTTTCGGTTATCTTTTACAGCTTCTATAGCCATTCTGCGGCTAAGTTTTTTTTTTTAGTTTTTGACGTCAAAAAACACACGCCTAGCCTAGAAGTTTCCAAACCGGGGATATCACTAAAGCAGTTTCATTTGTTAGTGTGGTTTAACAGCTAAGTATTAAACATTTAATTCTAAGTTGCAGCAGCAATGTTTTTAGCCTCGTTTAAGAAACAAATAAATGCAAAAACTTTAAAATTGTCCGAAACATTCCACGTTAAGACAATTCAATGAATATCAATTAGCAAGGGAAAACTGCGATAATGGGATCGTTTCCAAAATGATGAATGGCATTTCATCATTTGTGATGTCATCAGCAGAAGCGTAAACAATGAAAGCACGTCGGTTAAAGTATTTTTTTATATTAAACTGAAACAAATTATTTTAAAAAAAATTAATTTGAATTCTGAAATTATGAATTCAAATTATGCTTTTCGTAATCACGAACTGCGACAGGATTCTACTCATTGGAGTTATTGTTTCTAGAAACGGCTCCTGTCCCCCCAAGCCTGCCTCTCCTCCTGGGCGGTTACGTGTGCATAGTTGTGTTTGTATGTGTGTAGGCTTGTGTGTGTGCGTAGACCTGTGTGTATGCACGCAGGCGTGTGTGAGTGTATGTGTGTATGTGTGTGTGAGCGTGCGTGTGTGTAGGACACGGACGCCTCCGACCAGAGAAGCGGATAGCTCAGGACTGCAGCAACAGCGCCGCCTGCAGAGCACGGTGTGCGGTGGGTGCTGCAGACGCCCCTGGTTCAAACTGAAAAAGGAACCACAATGCCAAAGACTGTCAAGTGAGGACAATAAGCAATCGTGATTGCTCAAAAAAAAAAAAAAACCCTTTTGAATTTTCAAAATTAATTTGACTGAAATTTTGAATTTAAATTGTTTTTTGTAATCACGAGTTGTGACAGGACCCTACTCATTGGTTACTACCCCATCCGATTGTTTCTAGAAACGGTTCCTGTCCCTCCTCTTGGGCGATTACGTTTGTATAGTTGTGTATGTGTAGGCTTGTTTGTGTGCGTAGACCTATGTGTATGACGTGGGCGTGTGTGTATGTGTGTGAGTGTGTATGTGAGCGTGCGTATGTCTTGGACATGGATACCAACGACTAGGAGCAGCGGCTACCGCGGGACAGCGCTCAGGACCAGAAGAGTCGCGTCGGAGTCGCGCCTGCAGAGGGGCAGTGGGGTTGAAAAGGAACCAGACATCAAGGACGGTCAAATGAAAACAATTAGCAATCGCGATTGCTCAAAAATGGTCAGATCCTATGTTTTTAAGCATGCTCTTTCAGAAAACAATACTTTTTAAAATTTTGGAAACGACTCTATTATTTTAATCGTTGAGCAGGTTCAGTTTATTTTTTTTTACTCGTCTACGCATGACATCACAAATGATGAGCTGCAATTCACTGTTGCCATTAGCGCATAGCGTAATATTTAATTCAATTCTTTACTCATTTGTAGTAGCAACGATATGGTTGATAGCAAGCGTAGAGCGCAATGTTTAATTCGCTTCTGAATTATCATAGCCTGGGAAAGCGGTAGACAGCAAGCGTAAACATTCAGGGCGCCAGTAAAAGCACCAAAGTACATCATTTGTGACGTTATAAAGACGACGCTTTTTTTTAAAATCGGACATTTAAAAAAATAATTATAAATGAAACGTTTGGAAAATAAAAGCTCCTTGCTACATATTGCTTTTTTTGCTTATTCCATCAACTTCAGTGACTAAAAGTAGTACTTTTGTCTGATGGAAACAATCTCTTTGCAACAACGGGAATTGTTTTTATCCTATTTAAAATGTTCGAGGTTATGACAACTCGCTCCCCCCCTCCCCAAATAAAACTTTTGGCTCCTTTTTTGTTTGTCCAACTTTTTTGACAACGAAGATGATTTACTATTTTGACTTGACTAATATTGCCAGAGTTTAAACGATCATCGTTCAAAATTAAACGATTATTAAGCGGTCATTGCAATGACTGCAGCTTCGAAATTTCATAGACTCAGCCAGTGGCTCGCGAACACGATCCTGGTGGCCCTCTAAGAATCGAAAACTGTGTTCTGAAAACTTCCGAAACAACTGCTCATCTTCATTCAGCTTAAGAAATTATTGAAAACTTGGTGCCAGATGAAAAGAATTAGGCTTCTGAAAACAGATGGAAGCTACGTGTTGATAAAATAGTATGCAGAAAAGTTATCAGCAGCAATTTTTGGTTTGTAATTTTCCTTACCTTCTCATTTTTTACCCCTGACACACAAAAGAAGGTGAGTTATAAGTTTGACGTGTCTGTGTATATCTGTCTGTGACTAACGACTAAACGGATGGACCGATTTTGAAAAAAAAAAAAAAAGTTGTTCGAAAGGAGAGTTGATCGAGAGTGTTCTTAGCTAGGTTGCATCTTTGGATGACATTAATTAACGAAGATATTAGTTAAAAACCTCTAAAAGGTTTTTCGCTTTTTTGCAGTGAAAATATAGTTAAAAATTTTTAAATTTAATACCAAAATAAAGGGAATTTTTTTTCTGCGTCCGATAGAATGTGTTTGGAACTTTCATGTTTCATAGAATTTGAATTATAATGTTTTTTAAAAGTAGGTTTTAATAACGGCTAAGCCTTTATTCACGCGATTGATAACCGAATTCATTGCTGTCCGATAAGGAAATAAAACGCGTTGATTTAAAATATTTATCTGTTGCCAATTTCGATTTACTAACAAATAAAATATTTGACATTGATTTTTAATGATATAAGGCTTTCAAAAGGATTTTCAGTTTTCCCTCTTGATTCTACAGTTGCAACTCAGTCGGGATTTTTTAAAATTTTTAATTTTATCGTTGCTTGTTACTTCCCTTTATATAGGAAAGGAAGTATTGTATTCGCAAAAAAACTTACCCTCAAATTTACGTTAATTAACCTCTTATTTTCATTAGAAAGAATAATAAACCTAAATGATCATTTCGACGATCCCAGAGTTAATTATCACGAGTTGTCTCGTGACGTCTGTATGTGCATATGTATGAATGTAGAAATTAAATATAATGTAATGATTCTGTGTAATATGTCTTTTTAAAAGAAAAGTAAGTATATAAATGTTTGACTTTTTTAAAATAATGGTTACACTTTTTAATTAACATTCATTTCTTTAATAACAATCAAACATGCTGCAACAGTCTTTCATATTCTTCCAGTTGAATTCAAAAAGGAATTTTGAAAGGGTATTCCGGATGGTCCGTTAATCTAAAATAAAAATAAATATAAATTTTAGTAGTGAAACAATTTAAAACAACAATGAACTCGAAATGGAACGTGTCCTTGATCACTTTGTTGTTTATTACACGTTGCACTATTACATTAAATTTCGAGAGACCTCGCTGGAGCTGTTTTAAACTATACATCAAATTTAAGTTTTGAATACCTTATCGTGCAAAAAGCAAAGACCACGATCCAAACTACAGTTTTATTACATCAAATATACCGACAGCCCAATTATACAATGCAGACGCTGCAGTTTCGTCCTTGTTTGGACATCACTCTGGAATAGGGAATAACCAAGCTGGTGGCAGATGTCACCTCCATGAAGCTGAGAGTGCCGACAAACTGGAAATTTATCTGACCAGCGAGAGTCCGCAGTCATGATACGGTTGAACTCGTAAATTGAAGGCAAACTTTGAGTATTAAACAGCAAGTTACTGTCTCTAAGCCAAAGCTAAGGCTGAACTACATGCAATATAATACCGACAGCGCAGATATATATATATATATATATATATATATATATATATATATATATATATATATATATATATATATATATATATATATATATATATATATATATATATATATATATATATATATATATATATATATATATATACACAGTCGACGCTCGATATAACGACCATCTCCGTGCCAGAGAAAAAGGTCTTTATAATGAGTGGTCATTATAAGAGATAGAATTTTTTTAAAATATGCACATGCTTCATGCATGTTCCGTTGTTCCAATACAATTGGCACTTTTTTAGATTCCAGTAAAATGCCCATATTATATTTTATCGTAAGATTTTTTATTTTTAATTATGGGTGCAAAATATTATGACAAAATATTTCTAATTGGAAAATATAGGAAAAATTGTATTACAGTACTTACAAATCATTTATTTTCTGAAGATAAAATCAGAAAGAGTTGCTTTCCCTTTTAGCACATGAGATTTTTGCAAAACATAATTTTTCATTTCAGTTATAAATGATAAATAGTGTTTTTCTTGCTTTTCAAAGAAACACGAAAAAGTCTCTCGATTATTTGAAACATTTTTCATACTGGGAACTTTGGTCTCAATTTCTTCTTCTTCATCTGATCATGATACATTAATTTGTTTTTGTGCACAATACCAAGAGGTTCTTCATTTTCTGACAGACACATGTTTGACACATTCTAAACCATAATTGATTTTAGCATAACAGTCAAAATTTAACACTTCTCCCAATTTCATTTTTTTTTTAGAAATTTTTTACTGCATTTCATCTTTTTCGTCAAAATTTTCATTTTGGATTGTCTGACAAATCATTTAAGCATTTTTCCTTTGCTTTTTAAAATCAACATGGTGGAGGCAATTCTTGATGATCTTTTCTGAATTCCATCCTGATTTAGAAAGATGTAAAGCTGTAAGGATACCCACTTTGTAATCTGCACCTTCTTCCAGTCCGTAAACGGCAATGAAGGTCATTTCAAGTTACATATTAGTATCATTGGAATAATAGTGTTCGCTGAATTCGGTCGTATTGGATTAGATGATGCAGAGCGGTCGTTATACCGGAAGCAAATTAACATAGAGTTCATTTGAACAAAGTTGGGACTATTACCACTAGTCGTTATAATGGATTGGTCTTTATAATGAGTGGTCGTAATAATGAGCACCGACTGTATATATATGTTATTGTCCCTAATTTTCAGATCAATTTGGTACCAAACTTTTAATGATCGTCAAAATACTTCCGAAGTTATCAATAAAATAGTAGAGGCTGTGTGCATGTGGGACCTTTGTGCATTTTAACTTTAAACGCGTTTTTCTCAAAACATAAAATTTCAGATTATTTGAATGGAAAAAGGGATTCCTTGAAAACCCGAAACACGTGTATTCTGTAATCTGTGTATTTGTGCTAAACAACGTTGGATATTTCCTGTTGTTCTGAAATTTTGTGTACACATTTTGTGGGACCTATTTTAGGGTTTATACCTCAATTTAATTAAAACTAGTTGAAACATATAATTTTAAGGACAGGATTTACTTCACAATTATAAGTTTTTTTAACAAAATTTTAATATTTATTGCTACAAAAAAATAGTTGTCACTTTATGAGCTGAGGAAAAAGAGGTATATAGCATCTTACTGTGACACTTGGCTGTAGTCTAAGCTTATTTTAGAAAATATAAGCTCATTATTTAATTTAGAATCCTGCGCGGAGCAGAATATTAATGTATCACGATTTTGAGGAAAATCATATTACGTATTGCCTCATAGTCTTAATTGTATTGAATGAAACATTAATTTAAAGGTTCTGTATTATGCATTCATATGTTTACTTGTAGTCATAGAAAAAAAAAACAACTGATAAAACTATTTCTTCAATTAGATAAACATTTTTAAAAACAGAGCAGTTTTTGCATGCTTGTCAGCGCAGGAAAAGTACTGAGACCCCTTAAGAGGTTTTATGGAATAATGCATAGCCACTTCACTAAACCAAGACACCTTTTTTATGAACTTAGTAGCAGCCGTTCCGAAGTTAAGAGGGGAGCAAAAAAAAAAAAAATTAGCAGAACACACTGTATGTGTGTTGCACTTTGTGCCTCTGTAGATCAGGTGGTAGAGTATTGAGGTTGAATACATTTTGATGTTTTTCAAAAAGTCTAATAAATATTGTGTACACGGCCTTTTGCTCCTTCCCATGAAAAAACGCTGAAATAACAGAACTATTTGAGTTAATGCGAAAATTGTAGCTTATAACTTTTAGTATGAAGCGCTAGTTTTTGCAACTTTTAAGCATTCTAGCGATTTTCCAAAATAATTTATATTGCCTCTGTAAGACGCTGGCCAATGAGTGAGTTTTGCACAATATGCAGTAGAAAGCATTATAATCGATAGTCAGTTTTGCTACATTGTTTATCACATTTTATAAAACAGAATGGTAATTAATTTTGTGAAATAGGATAGAAAACTAATATTCACCCTTTTACGATATCGAATGTGAAATATCTGAAGTTCTTTCCCATCGATTTTAAGATATTCATATCGTCATCGTCAAGAGTAAAATCAAAAATCTGCAAGAAAAAGTGTTAAAGAATAAATTTCTCGTTGTAAATTTCGTATTTTATGTAGTTAATACGTCATTCGTATCACTTATTTTATAAAATAACAGCAGTTAAACTTAATGAAAAAAAAAAGAACTCAAACAAGAACTAACCAATTAACAATGGTTGAAAAATACTGAATTTTAATAATTAATGCGGTTTTTCCTAAAGTAACATGTTCTTCGTTTTTTACTTCCTTTTAAAAAAAGGAAGTAAAAACTGAAGGACGAATACAATACTTCCTTTTAGAAAAAGGAAGTATTGTATTCGCGAAAAAATTTTCTTTAAAAAATCGACCCTAATTTTCATTTTACTCACCAGTTAAAGAATATTGAGTTTTTTTTTCGACTCGACCACACTCGGATAAGTAAGTGCCTAAGAACGTATAGACATGCGAAATATCCATAATGACGATTTTCGAGTTAATTATAACGAATTTTACGAATTTTCTTGTGACGTCTGTATGTATGTATGTATGTGCGTATATGCGTATGTATGTCGCATAACTGAAGAACGGTAAGTCCTAGTAAGTTGAAATTTGGTACGTATACTCCTAGTGGTGTCTAGCTGTGCACCTCCCCTTTTGGTAGCATTCGGATGTTTCTAAAGAGGTCTTTTGTCCCTTTTTGGGGGGAAATCATTGTTAATTTCGATGTAAACTCAAGTGGTGTTATAATTTGGCGGACACTTGGCGATATATCGCCAGTCTTTTGGTCGACAAGTTTTGTCGCCAACTTAGCGACATATTTGGCATTTTTTTTCTTTTTAATCTGTTTCAATTTGGCCACTGTTGGTGATATTTAGAGAGTAAACTATTGAATCATATTAAAATTGCCAGTAATGGGGAAATTACATTAAATTGGAGTAAAAGGAAGTCATGTGATCAGCTCCTTTTCTTTTCTCTTGTCGTAAATGTAAAGTTTCGTGTTGAGGAAAAATCAGTGTTTACGTTCAACTGTTACCGTCAGTTGAACTGCTAAGGAATGAAAGCTAAATAAAGCGTAGTAATGCAGAAATGAAAGAGTTTTGTAATTTATATAAATAGAACACAGAATATATACAGTGGCTCCTAAAAGTGTTCGTACACTTTGAAATTTTTTAGTAAAACCAAAATAACTCGAAACTGAATTCGAATATGAAGTTCAATATTTTTTCACATCATTCCTATATCATTCTAAATACAACCTATTGGTTTTTTCAAAATATTGACGGATCTTCTTTTTGAAATGGGTCAGAAAACGAAGATACAGAGAATTAACACGCCACAAAAGTCATCGTACACTCAAATATTTTCGAATAAATTCATGATTAAAATTATCATATGCCGTTTTATTAATAGTTTTGCATTGTGTTGACCCTTTTAAGTCATTTGGCTTTAATTTTGTTTATTTATTCCTTAATATTGTGCTTATTAGTGTAAAATGGCTGGTATTCGTAAAAAACCGCAAACACCATTCAAAATTTGAATTTTTTCCCCCCAGAATAGTGGTAAATTGGTTTGAAATGTCTCTAAACTAGTTAATTTATTTGTTTGTATAGTAAAGTGCTTGATAAAATGCTTTAAAGAAAGGAATCGGACCGAAAACAAGGTAAGAAAAGGTCAATCGGCAAAGTTGACAAAACGTGAGTGGAGATTTAAAGTTAAAAAGATTATGAAAAATACACATTTGAGTGCTGTAAACGTTTCTGCTGAGTTAAATGAAACATATTACATTTAATTTTCACCTAAAATTGTTCGCAAAGTTCTCTGATTAGCTGGATTAAATGGGACCTCTTCCCGCAGAAATTTTCTTAGTCGTGCGAAAAACAGAAAGCTTACGCTTTTCGTCGCAAAATGAATTATAAATAAGCTAAAAACGTTTTAGAATCATGTCTTACTTACAGATAAAAATTAATTCAACATTTTTGGTTAAATTGTTGTATAACTGTAAGTAGAAGAAAAAATTAGGCACTTAATCTTAAGAACTTATTCGGATCAGTTAATCAGGACGGTGGAGATGTTCTAGTGTGAGGGTGCATATCAGCATCAGGACTTGGTAGTTTGTAATTTTTTGATGAAATAATGAATCATGCTGTTCCTTTAAATATTTCAACAACCAATTTTGAACTCTTAGCCAAAAATTTGGTTATTGGAAACAACTTTGTTTTTTTAAGATAACGATAAGAAGCACACGGATTTCAACATTTGCGTCTAGTGCCACGAAAATTGTCCTAAAGTTTAGAAAATACCCCCTCAATCTCCAGATTTTAACTTAATGTAACGTATTTAGAGATATCTGGAGGCTAGATTACGAAAATAGGGCTTTAAAACGAAAGTAGAGCTAGAAACAGTAAGACTCGAAGTGTGGTAGAACACTTACTCAGAAATTACGCAAAAAAAAGAAAGAAAAAAAAATGAAATCTATTCCCAGACGTTTAAAAGGTGTTATGAATACTGTATGATATTCTACTAATTAATAATTTAATCAAAAGTAAGATTATTCAATAATATATAGACATTTTATAAAGTGTACGAAGACTTTTGTGAGATACAATTTCCGGCACTTTTTGGTTTTTGATTTTTAAAAAATTAAGTTTTAATATTTTTTAAAAACTTTTCATGTAGTTTTGTTAAAAATTGATCATAGATCTTATAATTAAATACCTATTCCGAAATATTAATGCTAACCAATTGATTGGGGCCTATTTCGTTGACAGTCGTAGGTGTACGAAGACTTTTGGGAGCCACTGTATGTATGTTTGTGTATGTTTCCTATACAAACCCACAGTTTACGTCGGATCTTGACAAAATTTGTCAGAGAGGTACTTGAGCAACCGAAAAGGAACCTAGGATTCGAACATCAAAAAAAAACCGAACCGTTCAAATTTGAATTTTAGGACCAGAAAATGGCATTAAATAGTTCTTTCTATCCGAAATAATTATTCAATTTTCTCGATTTCGATCCCATTCAAAAGCCCGCAAAAAATACCCCTGGAAAACATTTACTTCCTTCAAATTTCAAAAATATCCATAAGCATTTTAAGCCGAATAGTAGTGTATTTTTGTGTCGGAAAATTATCGCTTTGCGCGATCTCATTTTAAATTAGCGTGAATTAAAATATTCAGAAGGTTTCTATTTTTTTACTTCCTTTTACAAAAAAGGATGTATTGTAGTCGCGAAAAAAAATTCCACTCAAAAATCAGCCTTAATTTCCATTTTGCTCACCCCTGAATGAATGTTGAGTTTTTTTTTCAACCCGGTCACACGCGGATAAGTGCCTCGGATGGTAAAGACCCCCGAAATATCTATTTTGTTAATTACAATAAGCTTTCTCGTGACGTCCGTATATGTACGTATTTTCGGATGTGAGTATGTGCGTATGTATGTCGCATAACTCAAGAACGCTATGTCCTAGAAAGTTGAAATTTGGTACGTAGACTCCTAGTGGAATCTAATTGTGCACCTCTCCTTTTGGTTGCAATCGGGTGTTTCTAAAGGGGGCTTTTGCCCCTTTTTGGGGGAAAATCATTGTTAATTTCGATGCAAACTCAAGTGGTGTTAATAATTTGGCGGACACTTGGCAATATATCGATAGTATTTTGATCGCCAAGTTTTGTCGTCAACTTGGCGATTTTTTTTTAAATTTTAAATCTGTTTCAATTCGGTCGCTGGTGGTGATATTTAGAGAGTAAACTATTGAATCACATTAAAAAATTGCTAGTAATGGGGCAATGGCATTAAATTGGAGCAAAAGGAAGTCATGTGATGCACACATCAGCTCATTTTATTTTCGTCTTCCATTCAGCAAGAAAATAGCTGATAACGTCTATTTGTTTAAGAAATTTGTCTCAAAATTATCGTAGTTACAATGCAATATAATTCAAAGTATCGCTTAGTTGATTTCATTATTCAAAATTAATTATCCTTATTCGCCTTAAACAAAATTTCTTAGAACATTCGCTTAACAATAGAAACAACTACTCAATGAATTGGCATTGAGGAGCGATTTTCAAGAAGTATATTAATTAGTGCCAACGAATTTCAGCAACAAAAGAAATAATTTCCTAGTAATTACGAACAAAAACCAGTTACTTTAACATTCAACGTTACACGTGACAGTTTTTCTAGAGCATAACATTTTAAACAATTATCTTGTACAAAATTTGTCACTGGAATAATGAACAATTTTTAAATTGTTTTACAGTACACATAAACATATGCTTTTGAAAACAAATAATTACCTGAATATTTTCTTTGATTCTCTTGGGATTTGAACTTTTTGGAATCACACATATGTTGCGTTGCACAAGAAATTTCAGTAAAACCTGTAAATATTCATTATTGTATTACAGGGAAATGTTATAATTGTGTACAGTAATACATGCCGCCCTGAACTACCTTCGCACCTGCCGTTTGCACGCTCTATAGGTTGTAAGACCTTTTATAAGGTTACGCATAATAGAATTGTACACTCATGTTTGTGAAAATTGCAACAACATGAAGGACTCATTGGAAATGAATAAAATTTATCACACATATATAGTGCTACAAATAAACGATCAAAATTAGAGATCGATGAAATGAAAATAACAGACGTAAATTAATATCGAATATAGCCGTATATCGAATATAGCCGATATTCGATATCTCGTAGCTACCCCGAGCAGCTACGAGAGCCTGTACACGTTTTGGCATCAAATTATAGAGATGCTGAATGTAACGATTGCGAATAGTATCCCATATGGCTTTAACCTGAAGCCAAAGTTCATCCGTACCCACTGCCGGACGAGATACATGGACGAGTCTCCGACCAATGCAATCTGAAACATACTCAATGGGCGTCCTATCTGGAGAACGATCAGGCCAAGGAAGTAGCGTAACCTGTCGCACACCGAAGAAGACTTGAACGTTACGTGTGACATGTTGACATGCATTTTCCTGCTGAAACACTGCAACAGGAATGCTCTGAAGAAAGGGTAGTACCCCCAGCGCCACTGAAGTAGCACTCGCTATTGAGGTTACCCGTAATTCAGAGTAGATGGGATTGCCCTTGATATTCAATAGCGCTCCAAACCATGACGCCTGGCGTTATGCCGATAAAACATCGGATTTCACACTCTGGGAAATGACGTTTTCGTGTGTAACGTCTGACGTGTACACGTCCATCGTTATAGTGCAGATTAAATCTGAACTCATCCGAGAAGACGATTTGTAGCTATTCCGCACGCCATTGGGGTTGCTGGTTGGCCCATTGAAGCCGTGAGCAACGATGATTGAGGGCGAAGGGAACCCTCTATGGGAGAATCTTTGCTTGCAGGACCTGGCGCAGCAGACGTCGACGAACTGTGGACGCAGCAAATGTGACACCTGTAGTCATACTCCAACGTTGTGCTATCATGCTAGAGGACGCTATACGATCCATCACAGCTAAGCGGGTGAGGTATAAAAAATCCCGTGGCGTCGTTCAGTTGCGTGGGCTAGCTCGATTCCTTCGGCTAATTTCATCGTCCTCTGTCTATCTTTTACAAATACAATACGCATCAAAGTTGAGTTGTTACGCCACGTGCGGGCACTGATTTCTCTATAGGTAAGTTCACCCTCACGCATGCAGATCATGCTGCTCCATTCGAACTCCGTTAAGCACTGGTTTCCTAGGTCGCGTTAACCGCGTCCATCGCCGACGTCAGCGTGCGACGAGTTGAAGAGCAGCGATGAGCTATGCCAAAGTGGATTCCTAGGCAACCCCAATCGCGCGCGGGAAATCTGAACGAGTTGTTTTCGCGAGAGAGCAGTTGCGTTGCAAAACTGAAACAAATCGAGAGACAAAACGAGAAATGGATCTTGCAACTAAAAAACGTCTTATTACAGCATTGCTGCTGGAAGAGGAAGAAAATGAAGAACTAATAACATTAAATAAAAACAATTGTGAACTTTAATTCGTGTATTTCCAGAGTACGTTGAAGGTGAATTGTTTAAGTAACGTTTTGATCACATATTCTTATTTAGAGGCAGGGAAAATCAAATTATATGCATCGTTTACAGAATAATGAATTTAGTTCATTTTCTTAGACAACAGTAAAACAGTATTTTTGACATTAGTAAACATGAAAACAGTATTTTTTTTACAATTATTAACTTTTAAAATTACCTAGAACATTTATCGATTCTGAAATTGTTTTCCAGCAATTTTCTTTTGCTAGTTGGTCCTTGTATCCTTTCTTCGATACGTTATATAGCACAGGATTCAGCTGAACCATCTCAATAAATGTTTCTTCTGGGAAAAAATCTAGCGACATTTTGATTGGATTACACCGGCGTAAAGCTCACGCTTGACGCCGAAATCAAAGTCAAGTTGATTCCGACGTGGCGATGCACCACGTCGGTTTAGCTCGGGCGCGCATGTGCAGAAGAATCAAGTTTTCTCCTCGGCGGAGAGCGACGCCGAAGACTGGCGCCTTTGCTTCTAGGAAACCAGGGCTTTACTCGTTCGTATGACGATGACGCTCTGCGTTTTGGACGAGGCATATTGAGTACTAGAGAAACATCTACCATCGGCAGATAATCATACAATGATTCCAAAAAAACCTTTACAGCCGTTTATATACAGCGTCTAAGCCGCAGTTCAGAGGGCGTTACTCGGTTCACGCATGCGCAATGTCCCTGTTATTTTAATCACTTGCATATCTTATCCTGTTATACATTTGCTGTGAATATCAGTTCATTTGCATAATTCATTCTTGGTGTTGCAATTTTCACAAACAGTGGCGGCTCGTGCTTTGAAAAAGTGAGGGGGCCAGATCATGGGTGTACTCGCAACTCCCTCCTCCCCCCCGGTTTTTGAAAAAAAAAATTAATATTTAAACTTTCTAAAAAAATATTTGTGTTTAATAATAAAATTAAATTTCTTTTTAACGCAGGACATGCTGCAAAACATTTAAACTACTCACGAAAGATATTAATAGTATCATGTTTATGTCCTTGATTGCCGGCAGGGTGGTGCACTGTCACCCCTTGACTTTCTAAAATAAAATTTTATTAATCAGATCCCTTCTGCATATGAATGTGCCGGCGTCCATGGGCCAAATTCAGAATTTTTACGCAAACAAAGAAAAAAAAAAGTCGAACTCTTTTTATTTTCTTCAAATTATTGATAACGTGTCACATATTCTTTAAAACTACATGAGTAGTAATTTAAACAAGAAATAATTTCTGTGCAATAATGGAAAAAACATTTTTTTGAATTAAAAAAATTAATCTTGTAACGATATATATGCATATACGTACATACAGCACAACACACAACAGTGGCGCAACTAGAAAATAATTAAGGTGGGGGGAGGGCAAAATAGGGAAAAAATCTCATCAATTTGATTGATTTGATTTGCTCATCAAATCTCTCAATTTTGAAATATATTGTCTTAAAAACACAATTTTGGCCTGTCTTTTGGTGATGTTTGGGGAAAGAACGGTGCAGGTGACTTCGCGGAAATTTGTAGAAATGGAAGCCTTAAATCGCGGTGCTAGGTCATATTAATTAACGTCAGAGTAAGGATGGAGCTCCGGGACTCCCCCCAATCGTTTGTTTTTTCTCTTTTTTTTTTGAAAAATTTATTGAAATCAATTCCTTCTCCTCCGTCCAATTTTTTGAGAAATTACAGTTCCAAAAACGCAATTGTAGACAACTTTGAAGATTTTTACGGAAAGGGGTTTTGGAGCTCTCCCCTGAATTTTTTTTCCAAAGTTAAAGTCGTAAAATCGGCCTGAAGGAAAAAAAAAATCTTTGTATAATCCGCGGATAATACGATGCAAAAAATAAAGTTTTGATTTAACATAAAATTTTAGCAACTGAATTAAAAGCGTGAATAATTAATAACTTTTAAGGTATATTCAAAACTAATACAAAAAAAAAAAAAAAAAGTCTAAAAAATCATGATTTCTTCTTGGAATTGTTATTATAGACGCTAATTACTTGAAGACAAAGAGTCAAGAAAAGAGCAAACGGTCTAATCTTGTGCAAATGAAGGCTTCTTCCTTTACTGTATGTTGTTTATTTTACACAATCTGAATCACGAAAGAAGGACATTCAAGCTATGTAAAATAAGCAACATACAGACAGGGTAACGGTCTCGGCGAATCCTGCTGTAAATATTGTTACAAATTCTGTAAATAGTAATTATTTCTGTGATTAATTTGTTGTAATTTGGCTAAATTAGGCGTTTGTTCCATTATTTTGCGTCTAAAATTATCTTCGTAACGTAACTTGTAAATAACTTCTTGTAATGTACATACAACCCCCCTAACATTCAACTGAAGTATACGGTCCCCCCATTTCTGAATGATAAGATTTATGAATGGAATAAAAAGAAAATACGAGAAGCATTTCGAATTTTGTCGAACTTTCCAAAGCAGTATAAAAAGTCGAGTGGCATTTGAAGGAGAGTTAGTTATGCTCTTTGGGGGGGGGGGGGGGGAGTGCTGTCTGAGATTCGTCTGAGCGTTGCTCTGTTTATTGTGAGGCATTTCGCTGTGTTTTTGCGTATACAATGTAAATACATATGCCATCGTTGAGTATACGGTGTTAATTGATATTCGCTTAATTGCTATGGTGAATTTAGCAGTTGTTAGTGATATTTCTTGTACGTAGTCTTTATCTTTACTAATAATAAAGCTCAAAGTCTCTTTGTCTGGAGGATGTCTGGATCTCTGTGACGCGCATAGCGCCAGACTGTTCTGGCGATTTTCATGAAATTTGGCACAAAGTTAGTTTGTAGCATGGGGGTGTGCACATCGAAGCTATTTTTCGAAAATTTGATTTTGTTCATTTTCTATTTCAATTTTAAGAATATTTTCCGGAGCAAAATTATCATAAGATGGACGAGTAAATTACGAAATTATGATTACGTGGAATGGAAGAGCGAATGAACATAGCCAATTAGCGAGAAATTCGTCATCCATTATTTGTAAATATACAGGCGAACCGAATGACCTTTTAATTTTCAACTACGGGCAAAGCCGTGCGGGTACCACTAGTCGTAAATAAATCTCCAGTGTTTTTTCTCAAGAAATGTGTCGTCTTTTAAAGAAAGTTTGAAGCTGCATCGAACGTGTAACTATATTGAGGTTGTGTTCAGAGGGTGGGGTGGGGGTGGGGGAGCACAGATCATCCGGGGCAGCGTATAATCCGCACCTCATTAATTCCACTTTTCTAACAGATAATCCATGGATTATGCGCAGAAAAATACGATAGAATCCTTTTTTTTTAATTTCAAGCACGTACGCACAAAGAAAAAAAGTAAAATAAATTAAAAGTTTAAAACTTTTGTCTGTGCGAAAACAGTGAGGGTGCCCGGGCCCCTTCTGGCCCCTTCCACACTGTTCACAAACATGAGTGTATAAAAGTATTTAGTTTTAAACCGATGTTCGTAAATTAGGAGTAGTTTTATAATTTCAATGCTCTTTCAATTTCATGAAACTTTAAGTAACGAAATACCTCTGCAAACATTATCTAGTTCATGTATTTGAATTGGAAAGTGGATCATGCTTTAGTGTTGTTATGCAAGTAATAATGCACTCAAAATTCAAATTGAGGAGGTGCTAAAAATTGATTTGAAAGTATAAAAATAGATAAAAATAAATAAAAGACTAGATCACTAAATTTATAGCTAGAAGCCACGTAATCATTTGCACTAAAATCCGACCCTATCTATTTGTCTATGTGTGTAGAGGAAAGGAGGGTATTATGGAATAGTCAGGGAAAATGGAATACCGAGGTTTCGGCTCTGCTTGATGATGCAACTATCTCGTGCGAACACCATGAACTAGTTAAGGAAGACTCCCATGATACAGTGCAGTGAGAATTGGCCGGTTGCTGTTGTTGTACGACTCAATACAGAACAAAGTTTATTTATTTTCAAGCCTTTTTGTAGGTAAGTTTTCAAACACTCCTATTTACTAGTGTACATGTGACTTGAACATTCATGTTAAGCATAATGTATACTAAAAGAATTGCAGTTCATTATAGTGTGGTCGTTTTATAGCTGACAGTGTTTTATCCGTCAGTTTAAAATGTTCACTTTTCAAGATGTGTCGGGTATTATTTCGATTCTATTTGTGACTTTTGTAATTCTTCCTGAAACAGATATGACTTGCACATTGATTTTATAAATACAGTTGACGCTCTGTTTAACGACTTTCAAGGGACCACAAAAAATCGTCCTTAAGTATAAAGCGTACTTAAATAGAATGCTTTTTAAACTATAGTGGACCATCTGGGACCATGAAATGCTGTCTTTAAATAGAGAAAGTCGTTAAATAGAGCGTCGTTAAGCAGAGAGCCAAATGTATATCTTACTTTCTATTTAAAAAATAACTAGGTTTTATGACGTCTGATTAGTTTTTCCATGGTGTAATCGGCGTATTCCATGTTACCCGACTATTTCATATATTTTAATCTATTTCATTTCCCCGTAGGTGCAATGTTAGAGATCCCGCATAATCGATTAATTTCCCCGGTTAATCGAATAATAGTGATCAGCTTTCGCATATATTTTTGCTGAGAAAATTTTTGAATACATTAAAAATGAATTAATTAAGAGCAATTATTGACGTAAAAATATATAAATAGTATTATAATAGTAAAAATTAAAAATAGTATTTTTCGGCAAACAACCGGCGGGGAAAAAACATTCATAATCCATCAAAGCATATCCACTATTCTATCTAGAACAATTAGGCTGTTGGTTATAGATCCCGGAATTCTAAAGGCCCCCAAAAGATTAAAATTGCTGTAGTTTTTTATTTAAGAAAAATAAGGTACTCTCCTGCATTTATCTACATTTTTTATGTGTACAAGTGTGGGTTGCTCTGAATCAGTGGTTTAACACGTTAACACATCTGAAACCACCACCCCTGATTCTTCATTAATGCTTTTGTTTTTAAGGTTTGACTGCAGAGGACCCCCAAAAAAGTTTGTTTAGGGTCTACATTAGTCGGGCCCTGAAAATATTATATACAAAGATCCAATTCGTCACCCACCACGCGAAGCGAATATATGCATTGCAAGAACTTACAAGTTGACCTTAATTCATTGAAGTGTTGTTACTAAATTTGCTAGATATTTACTCTATGTAGTGAGTTTTTCTGAACGTAACTGGACTGCAGACTGACTATAGATAGAGCAAATGTGCTGGAAGCAGTCCTTGTTTGTTGGATAAACTTACAGTAGTAAATTCCTTCTATGCATTTTCAAAAAGAAAATAACTTAAAAATTATATGTTTGTCCATTGGTTAGACATGATTATTTAGTATTTTCCTGCAATTATTTCAAACCAAGATCTGGAAACTGATTTGAATCATTGCTTGAGGTTGCTCACCTGGAAACTACACATTTGTGTTATAGAAGGGGAAAAAAAAAGGAAAATAATCAAATAAGTAGCGTTCAATGAGATATTTAAACATGGTTTTTAACGCATAAATTTTCATTTTTAAGTCGCCAATTTTACCTATTAATAGACACTCAAATTGTTGCTGTAGATTTGTTAACATTTTAAGACATTGGTCTCCAACCTTTTTTGCTCAAGGGCTATATTGTACATTTTTGGAGGCAAGGTGGGCCAACAATTCAACGATATTTCAGTTCAGATTGTTTAGTTATTTTCGGTCAAATGAAGGGTTAAAACAGGTAAGCGAAGATCCTCCAGAAATTTTTTGAAATTGATGTCTCAAAAATGTAATTTTAAAATATCTTGGATGACTTTAGGAGGAAAGTGAATGTTTAGACTCTCCCCTAGAGAAAGGCAGTTGCCCCTTCTTGCCCTTCTCTGGCTACGATCATGCTTAGTAGTGGTTTTGGGATTTTCTTGGTTTAGTTTTCTTCTAAAATTCTTAAAAAGAAATATAATAGAAGAAAAAAAATGTTTTGAGTTTGTAAGCTTCTTGCGGGCCGGAAAAATTTGCTCCTAGCTGGATTTGGCCCGCGGGCCGTAGGTTGGAGAGCCCTGTTTTAGGATACCGACAGTCTCTGGTCACTGTTTACAGAATCTTCTATTTCTCGCTGAATTTGGTTACTTTTGTTAAAATTTCGCCTGACTTTATGACGTTATATTTTGATAACGAGGGAATGATAGAAAATGATTTGTGCATAAAAAAAACCCACCTGTTTTAGATTATGCTGTTTCAACTGTTACGTATTTAATATTTTTTCCAATAGTACGCTATATACGTGTAGTTCCCTGGTAAGAACAAAAATATAACATTCAACAGTGTTTCAATTATACCGCCAACAATCACAAAGTAGAAAGTTTCTGTTAAAAATATCATAAATACCTGAGCAGGAGATTTTTGATGTTTATCGCATATGGGTTTCAGCCTTTCATCATCCAAAAGGCGCTTTCGTTCTGTTTTACTGGAAAAACATTGAGTAACATTTTAATTGATTCTGAAATTGAAATTGCTATGCGTTCCTTTAGAGGAGGGTGGGCCGCAATGAGACATTGGCCACAATGAGACATTATAAATTCAAAAATAAGTACAATTCTGCTAGCTACTACCACCTAGGAGGAGTAAACATAACCAAAATGCTTCCCAGAGTTCTTAGTTCCATGTTGTTCTTTGCTTCTGTTTTTTAGGAAAAAAATTAGTTACTTTTTGGACACACTGAAAGCTATTTGGATACTTTCTTAAATGTTATCATAATCTCGAAAAACTTCAACAATTAAGCTAAGTGTTGTAGTTTATGTTGTTACTGACACTTTGATCTTCTATTATTCAGCTATATTATTTTTAACTCATGGTTTATTTTAATGATATGAAGCAAAAATCTTTATTTTGTTGTTCGGGTCACAAGGAGACACATTTTTTGGGACATAATGAGACGTCTGGCCCAAGTAGCGGTAAGCAAGTGTAAAATACTAAGACAAAATCCATTTCTTAAGTGACTCGGGAACTTAAAGAAATGGATTTTGTCTCAGCTCAATTCCCTTTGAGTGGAAAAAGCTCAAGCCGGCGTACTTTCTATAAATATGTATCTGTAATTACAAAGTGTTCTGATAATGAGGTAGAAATACAGTACCTGAAGAGTTAACGCCTCAAAAAAAAAAAAAAATGAATTTTGACCCCTTGAATTCAAATTATGTTTTTCGCAATCACGAGTGTGTGTGTGTTTATATGTGAGGCATGTGTTTTTAAGTGTGTGGTGTATGTTTGTGTGTGTATCGGGGGTAGGGGAATGTGTGTGTGTGTGTGTAGGCATATGTGTTTGTGTCTGTGTGAAGGCATGAGTGTGTGGGTAGTGGTGTGTGTGTATGTGTGTGTAGCTGTCTGTACGTATGCGTGTGTGTATGTGTGTGTATGTGTTTGTGTGTGTGTGTGTGTGTGTGTGTGTACGTATGTGTATGTATGCGTGTAAGTGTAGGATATGGATGCAACCTGGAGACCGTTTTCGCTAGAGGAGCACCATCGTGAGGCGGCCGGTCGACGGTGGTGCTGCAGAGGGTGTTGGTGGGAAAATAAAATCATAGGACATCAAAACAGTCAAATGAAAGCAATAAGCAATCGTGATTGCTCAAAAAAATTCATTTTTATAAATAACGATATTTCGAATATTAGCTTCCAAGACATCCTGGGAAAACTGCCTCGGCCAGATATCCATTCAGAAGGGAGAGTGCTTATAATGCAATTTCTAGAATGTACTAATACTGTTGAAAGACACTAAAATACTAATACTGAATTGTTTAAATGCAGTACTGAAATGTTGAAATGTTGTTGCAAAATGTTTTTTAGTAACTCTGTACCGAATTAAGTTTCTTTAATAAACCAGCTAAAGGTACTTATTTTTCAAACTTTAGGTAAAAATACAGTGATTATTCAGCTGTCCCATTGTGATTCTACTTAATGTCTCATAGTGGCCCATAACTGGGCCACAATGAGACACTTTTCATCGAATTTATAAAGCCTCATAAATTTTTTTCTTACATTAAATGGGCTAAATTTGGTGCGATATACTATAATTTGATACCTGTAATATAATCAAATATATCTCTGTGCTTTAGAACTCACCAATATACGAAAATGAAAAGTATGTGTTTTTTGTCTCATTGTGGCCCTATATCATTCAGTTAAATGAAAGCAAGGACAATTGCAAGATCTAGAACTTTGGTTAAAATATAATTTTACTAAATTTTCAAAACTATGACGTTGTCAGTAAAATACTTACAATCCAAATATTTTCGACGAATATTCATCGAAACCTGGGGATCCAATTGGAGCATAAGCAGTTACAGAAATGTTCAACTTTTTGCAGAAGTTGAAAATCTCATTTTGCGGTAAATAAGCGTGGCATTCCACCTATAACATATTTATTAAAATTAACCTATCATCTTCGAATATTAATGACATCAATTTTTAACACTTGTCATGTATTTTGCTGTAGTTTTAATCATTTTCGTAGATACTGCCATTTTCCTGCCTCTGACATTACAAACATCTGAAGCACTCACTCTTTATTAATTAGTTGAATTGTACAAATTTGAGACTTTGTAGTGTAGAAGGAGACATTTGTTTTTGAATTACCTTCTTTATCTGTCCCTTCTCTTAATAAATAATCTACTAATATTATAAAGAGAGAGGGCGGATTTTTCTGTGTTTATATGTTCGAGGTAATCTTCGAAACCACTGCACCTATTTGAAAAATTCCTTCACTATATGAAAGTTGCTTTCTTACTGAGTGACAAAGGCTATAATTCGGAAAAAAAAAACGATAAATAGTTTATTTTTTATTCTAATTTAGACCCAATTGTCACATAAATTCCCGAATATGGGAGTGAAAAATTACTTGCACATATTAATGTTATATATCGTTGAAAAGGGTAGAAGTTTCCGCCTTCTAAACAATTTATTTCAATGCTCTAACTTAATTACAGCGAGAGTAATTTGCGTTTTTAGCTCGAACCTTTTTAGGCTTAGCTGAAATTTAGACCATATTTTCTTCATTAAATCCATCAATATAAAGTAAATGAATTGTCTCGCAGTTTTCTTTTTGACACCATTGGAAAAAGCGACATGTTTTACTCCAGATCTCTCTCGACCTATGGTGGACAAACTTAGCTTCTGTCTTCAAAAGAAAAAAAAAAGTTACAAGCGTTTTTAAATCAAGTTTGAAAAATGTCATTTTGATTCAGGTTGTCAACCATTTTATTTTCGCGTTTCCACTGTTACGTGTTTTGAATCCATTGTTTCTTTATTTATTTTGCATTTAATTTCTTAAACTTATTTTGTTTCGTGTTTTCATGGTTGCGCTTTTAAAATCCATCTCTCGCATTTTAATTTCTTAAAAGTATTTTAGTATCTGTCGTCATTGTTTGGAAGGGTAATTTTGCATGGCGTTTTTTTTTTAATTTCAGCCTGATTGTTGAATATATGTCACTTGAGGCAATTTTTATTCTCAAGGTAGACCGGGCAAAGCCGGGCAACGCAGCTCTTAAATATAAAGATTTGCAAGCTACTGTTAATGTGATTTTATACTTTTTTGTTTGTTTGGC
The DNA here is from genome assembly GCF_026930045.1 of Uloborus diversus. NCBI lineage: Eukaryota > Metazoa > Arthropoda > Arachnida > Araneae > Uloboridae > Uloborus > Uloborus diversus. The sequence goes on along the minus strand of NC_072731.1, from coordinate 163,074,533 downwards.
GAAACATTTATTATTGCCAAAGAAAAAACATCCGCTTCACTCGCAAAAGGGTGGGGTTCCGGTAGCGTGGTTGTTGAGCGCGTTAGGCGCTGAGCAGTTCAGTCTAGGATTATTGTTTTAAAGCAACTGTAAATGTAATTCATTGTTTAGGCGATCTGTTTTGAAAGAAAAGAAACTTTTGATTTGTTTTTATCCGAGTGAAATGTACGACATTTTCTTCTTTTTTTCTGACGATGATTTTTGAATGTTCCACGGGATGTTTTTTTTTCGTTAGACGGATGGATTATGATAGCGTGGTTGCTGGGCGAGTTTGGCGATAAACAATAGAGTTGCGGAGTTATTTTTACATTTGAAAGATATTAGTCTTTTTTTGTTCATTTGGCGAAATATTTTAAATTGCAGTGAAAACCGCTTCCCATGCTAAAAAGAGTTTTGAAGCAACTGCAATTCTAATTTAATGATTTGACGAAAAGTTTTAAATTCCAAAGAAACTGTAGTAGTTTTTTTTGAAAAGTTGTGTACGAATTTTATACAAAACATCTTTTCACATCATAGGGCATCAATTTTTTTATTCAACGGACTTCCATTCAATTTTTAGCACGGGCATCTCTGTGCGGGTACTCCTAGTACAATATATTTTGCAAAAGCAAGTATTTCTAAAAAGAAAAAATTATTATATAGATATATGGACCTTTTCTATTGATTCAACCACCTGGTTTAATGTTATAGAATGAATTTCCCAAAGTTTACATAAGAGAGAGGTGAAATCTGAGCTCTAAATCCACATAATTCAATAAATGCCCGTGACAGTAATTAAGAGTTTTAAAATGCTCCACTCGCATCAAAAAGAAACATTGTGCTACTTAAATAATATTTGCTTAGTAGAATATAACTAAAGTTTGTAGAAATTTATGTGTTTTTAGTTTTGTAGCAAACACTAAGCCTGCTTAAGCAGCTAAAGCATGCATTACAAAAATACCCAAAAGAGAAAAAAAAAAAAAAAAAATTGGGAATGTAACATGTACCTGCAGGTTTGCTGGTTTAATTTTTGCTGCATTGTAAATTCGCTGAATTTGTTGACTGTTAAAGTTAGATAGTCCAATAGATCGAATCAAACCTTTATCAACCAGAACTTCCATGGCCTGTAAATTATTAATGTGTACAATTAGTTACTAAATATATATTAAAAAGTAGTATTTACACACAATATCAGTCATTCTGCGACCAAAACGCACACTTTCCAAGAAAGTGGACATTTTGCTCAGCATTAGCAGCTTTTAGTTACTTTATTCTGTACTGGGTTCTGTACAGGGTTCATGGGTGTAGGGTTATAATCCGCTAGGAGATTTTGAAGCCCCTCGAAATAGTATAAAGGTAAACTAAAAAAAATACTGTAAAAAACCCTTGAAGGAGTACAGAAACAATTCAAATTTTATTTATATACTAGTCACTGGGGCAGCTAGAATATCCACCTGCGGTGGCTACTTTGACCTCACCAACTACGGTGATTCGTGTAACCTACCTGCATCGGGTTGGTGTACACCGTCTTCGGTGCTGCACTTCGGTAGATTCGTCCCTTCTTGCCACCTGCGTCGGTACATTAATTAATGGTCGGTATCTTAGTTTTTGGCAAGCTGCGCCTCTAACTTAACCCACCGTCCTTTGAACCATTTCAAGGCCAACGGCACGTCTCTAAGACTGATTTTATTTCCTTCGATCTACCGAGTCACTTTCGCTTTTAGAAAAGAGAGAGAGAGAGAGAAAAAGAATCTATATTGTCACTTTGCCAGTGCAGATACGAGATTTTGGACGAAGAAATAAGAGAAGAACTCGAAGTTTTTAATTAATATATCCGGAAATTAAAGATTAAAAGTCATACAAAGATGCAACTTGGATAAATAGGATCTCCGAAAAATAATAAATCTTTCGATACCTGGTTCAAAATTCAAATCGTAATTGTTTTCCAGAAGATAGAATGACATACATACATACATACATTTTGGTGCTGCCATTTATCATTTGAGACGTTCAATTTTAAGATATAAGGTCTTATAGGCGTTTCATGTGTGAGTCATTTTTTCCACATCATACATCAGTGCAATAATCCAGTTTCCGATACACTCCACTCAACATAGTACTATCAACGTAATTGACAGCGCTCGTTGACGAAATTATGCTAAATTATGTGCAAAGTGGTACGAAAACTTCGGCTTTTTTAAACCCCCACAAAAAATGTACACAAAAATAACACGTGCGGTAAATAACGTTGGTCGTGTATCATCTTGAGTAGGTGGTTAAAAACTGGCTATCGCATTCATGTATGCAATGGGATCAAGGGTTTGCTCTTACAGCACCTATAAAATATGCAAAAAAACTAAAATCGTAAGCAAGTACTTTGAATAACAAGGTTAAAAAAAACACTTAAATTTAAGGCACCTTACAGCGTAGATTCAACATGAGTCAATATTTTTAGTTGTACAATATATCCTCAGTATATTGTGTATACATGCTTCGCATCATTAGTTAAAAAAATAATAAATTATTCATGAGACATTTTGAAAATAAGGATATTTCTTCATGGTTATTTTCTTATAAACACAGCTTCATGGTAAAGGATTTTAGCTGCAGAAAAATAAAGATTCGACTTGTCTATCTCTTTCTTATGCACTTTTTAATGTGCTAAAATTCTCATGTATGAACCATGAGCGATATTTCTTGCCGAAACGTACAAACGCGTGAGAATTTTGACGCCCAGTTTCCCTCCAGATGGATTCACCTGTGTTCTGTTAATGCAAAATGGCATCAGGATTTAACTTAAGCCAAGAGTGCCTAAGCCAAATATATCCAAGAAACCTTTAAGATGCCGCACAATCAAGTGCATGTTGAAGATTAAAGCTAAATCCTTTGGTATGAAGAAAGAGCTTTATCCTGCTGCGTGCATTGCAATCTTTCAGTAACCAAGGGCTCTACAATGGGAATGGCGGGAAGCCCTCTCCCAAAAAAGTCCTTGTTTGGCAAATTTGTCTAAAAATTCTACAAATTTGTAGGCATAATTTCAATATTGTAATTTTCTATATCTGAATGTCCTTTTTCAGCAGATGTACGCCTAGTGTGTGCCCGTATTTCATCATCCGACAAAATTTGGAGTTCCATTGGAAAAATTGAGAATTTCCCTTTTTCCAAAATATCAAGTTCGGGGCGTTTCTTTCAACAACCAGCACCGCTTAATTAGTTAGGTTAGCACTTGTCATTTTCGGGACGTGGAAGCTACGCGTCACCTTATGCAGTCAGATCTCGATAACTCGAAGCTTATAACTCGAATATTCTTTTTTCTCGAAGTTTTCACCGGGTCCCAAACTCTTGAGACTCTGTGCAAACTTCCCATAACTCGAATTACCAGGAACTCAAACGTTTTAGCCGGTCCCTTGGGACTTTGTGTTATCTAGAGTTAACTATAAACTGAAGTTACGACTGTTTTAAACCCAAGAAACTTTTATACCCGACTTGATTCTCATATCCTTCGAAATTACGTGCTTATCATATACTTGCCGTTAAAAAGTTGAAGTTTCTTACAACTGATGAAATTTTCTAAACTGTAAGGTAAGAGTATCATTCTAAAAACAGTATCTTATGATTCTTTTACACTAAAGTTAGTGTGGAAGTTTTAAAAAGTTGAAGTTTCTCATAACTGAAGAAATATTCTAAAAAATATGAAAGTATCTTCCTAAAAATGGTATCTTAGTTTGATTCTTTGAAGCTTAAGATGGTGCGGAAGTTTGACAAACTTTTCGTTAACTTACTCGCCAAGTCTCTACTAAATCAACACTGGTGTCTGGTTCAAATGCCCCATCTTTAAAGAATAGGATTTCGTAGTCATCTGCCGTTCGCTGAAAAAAGGAACACAATTAGATAAGAAAACACAGCATGAGTAAACGGAACTTGAATCTGAAAAACTGCATCACACACGATCTTGTTTAAGGGATAATGCAATAAATGCATTTTAGTTCTTTGCAAAGAAATTTCTGAATTTCAAATCCTTGTTAATATTTTAAGATTTTTTATTAAAAAAAAAAAAAATAAGATAAAAGACCTGTGACCCGCTTCCTTCCAATCAACACTAATTTGAATTCTGAAACTTTGAATTCAAATTATGTTTTTCGCAATCACGAGTTGCGACAAGATACTACTCATTGAAGTTGTTGTTTCTAGAAACGGCTCCCCTCCCCACCAAGAATATCTCTCCTCCTGGGTGGTTACGTGTGTCTAGTTGAGTGTGTGTGTGTGTAGGCTTACTTGTGTGCACGTAGGCATGTGTAAAGACGCGCGCATGTGTGAATGTGTATGAGCATGCGTGTGTAGGACATGGACGCCACCGCCCAGCAGAAGTGGATTCCGTGGGACAGTGCTCAGGACCATACACTGTAAAAAATCTCGGAAAACTCTCTGAATATACAAAAAAGTTTTCCGTAATACACAGATTCGTACGCCCTCCGCAGTTTTCTGCGATAATCAAAAACGTTTCCCGTTTAGCCAGAAAGTAAGAGTCGACGCATGCGCAGGTGACACGGCAATTTTATAGTTCAGCAGCAAATCTAAACTGAAACTTTCGAAAGCACGCAATGAAAACAACTGCTGACTCATGTATGCGAAGTAACACTCATCAAGGGGATTAGTAGAAGTTTTGTTCCTCACATGAATTCACTGAAGATAATGTTAAAGTCTTATATTTTCTTGCTTATGTATCGTCATGAGATTGAATTTGAAGCTATGTCACTTATTTTTAAGTACGAAGTGCAAATTCTCGACGCATGCTCGCGGAAGGAATACAAACTGAAATTAAAAACCAAATAATTGCCGAGAGGACGCCATGTAACTTCATTGCGTCGCATAACTTGTGTAGGTAATTTTTCTTGGATACTTTTCTTCTTTCTACCAAATGGGTAATTTTTGTTGGCAGAATTTTATTCTGTCATAAAAATCACCTTTTTGGTGACCAAAGCCTGCAAAAGACCACCACCGACGAATAGGTAAGTCGCTTTGCAACTCTATTACTTTAAAGAGATTTAGTTCATATAAATCTCGTTAAAAAAACTATTTTTCTTCAGTATAATTTTTTCGTTGTGAACTATTGCAATTTGAAAATATTTTACATTACATAGAACACATATTTAAAGTGCAAGTGTGTCTAGTTATATTCTATAAAATTTATGAATTGAAGATTATAAAAAAATTTAAATAAGTGTTATTGTATACTTTGTTTTTATGTGGAAATCTCAGTTAATATTTGGCTGAACATTTATGTATCAAGCATTATGAATTAAATGTTATAATATGCAAATTGTCAGGTTTGATAGTTCGTCTTTAAGGTTGCATGTTTTCATTCTCTTGTAAACAGTGTAGCTAGATTGTATGAAGTAAAAAAAAAAAACTATCTCTTGTAATTAGGAACATAGTGCTTCAGTATTATCTAAATGACGATATCTCTTTAAATATTTGCATTAGCGAAACGCTTTAAATTAGTTAAATGTGTATTAATTTATTTAACAAATAAATACATATATGTATTTAAAAGTGTCTTCATTTTTTTCGTTTTACGAGCCTCAATTTTACCAAAAGCAAAAAAAAAAAAGACTTAATAAAATAATTTTGTATTTTTACACCATATTAAAGTATTTGACTTATAATTTATATGATACTTTGATTTATAATGTATATGATACTTTGATTTATAATGTATATGATGTTGCTTTTTCAAGGGGGGGGGGGGGGCGCTTCATAGCATTTTATGGGTGCACCATCACTCTTATGGTGTGGGGGGGGGGGGGGTATTCTCGTATATATGAAATGGAAAAATCATGTAATAGAGTTCAATGTTTTAATAAATAAAATATATAATGCATTTTGCGCACACTATAAAAATAAAATCAGTAACCTATTTTGAGTAAGTATTTATATTTGTGATGAGCTGGAAAAGGGCAAGAACAGAAGAATCAACCCGAATGGTTCCAGCAGAGGGACTTGGTGTCATATTTAAATTCATCAATTTCTCTGTTGGTACTTTTCGGTACACTTTGTTCGTCAGATAAATTGACTTGAGGTGAACGAATTCCGGAACGCGAAGGGTAGGTAAGTCCTGTCAAATTTTATCCAAAGATAAAAACTATCAAGTTTGATACAAGATATGTTTTTAAATTCTGCATTAAAAATACAATATGTTGATAGTTTTGTCTTGAAAATATTGAGAGAAAAACTGAAGTTTAAGATTGTTTAACAAACAATCCCCACTTTTCAGAAGGTACCCCCACTCCAATTCCCCGACGATTTTGTGATTAGGAATGAAACTAGTAGATTATTTCATAATTTTTCAAAAATTTATAACTGTGCATATGTTATGCTGTTAACCATGCTATTTGTCATTAGAAATTCCAAAAAAAAAAAAATCCACGAATGATTCTAAAATTGCTTGTATTATTGCTCTTAGATATGAAAGAATTGAAACTGATATGGTATGCAATACTATAATAAAGAATTATATTTTAGAAAAAATCACGGAAAAAGGATTCCGAAATTCTCGGAAACGTTTTTGAAAATTGTTTGGAGAATTCCGAAATACTCGGAAACGTTTTCGAAACTTTCATGAACCACAGCTGCACAGAATACTCAGAAACATTTCTGGAAATTACGGAAAGAGGATTCCGAAATACTCAGAAACGTTTCTGAAAATTACGGAAAGAGGATTCCGAAATACTCAGACACGTTTCTGGACATTACAGAAAGAGGATTCCGAAATACTCAGACACGTTTCCGGACATTTCAGAAAGAGAATTCCGAAATACTCAGAAACGTTTTCGAAAATTTCATGAACCGCAGCTGCACGATATACTCAGAAACGTTTCCGAATTTTTTTTTACAGTGTAGGAACCGCGCCAGTGGGATGTGGTGCTGCAGAAGTTCCTGGTCCGAGCTGAAAAAGGAACCACAACATCAAAGACGGTCAAGTGAGAACAATAAACAATCGTGATTGCTCAAAAAAAAAAAAAAAAAAAAAGTGAAATATCTGAGAGACAAAGAATTCATTTTGTGAATGTCAAAAGGAGGTCCACGGAAGTATTTTGCATTTAAATGTATTTTTTACAAGGGTAGACAGAACAAGAATGGGTGTCAGTGAAGTGCACTCTCTAACGGCTGCAGCGTCATTGAGACTCCCCTCCCGTCTATTATACATTTGTGGCATCCTTGATATCAACAAAAACCAAAGATGGACGAGTGACAACAGTTGACGCAATTCTAAATTCTTTTTTCCGTCACGATGGTAAAACATAACTTTCTTTCGATAAAATTTAACAAAAACCGGACAAATTGCAATCCTTGCATCCAGGCTGGACAACAACACTTTACTGGTGGTTTTAAAAACAAATAATTTTATACAAAACATTTACTTCCTACTTAGTTCCGACAGAATTTAAATAAAAAATAATAGATTAAAAAACTATAAAAACACGTTTTAGTAGCAAAATGAACTAACAAGTTAGAAATAATCTTTGGATGACAAGTATATAAAGTAATTGTCCAAGCACTTAATTTTACTGTAATAAAAAAAAGCTTGAGGGGTTGCCTATTTACATTTTTGCATGGATAACAATTGGTAGAAATTTAAGACAACTGATAAGAAGCCCCCCACGCTTTTTTTTCTATTACAGTAAAATTAAGTGTTTGGTCAATTACTTTATATACTTGTCATCCAAAGATTATTTTTTACTTTTTAGTGCATTTTGCTACTAAAGCGTGTTTTTTTAGTTTTTTTAAACTATTATATTTATAATAGAATGTACCTTAGTATTCAATTGCATTATTTGCATCAGACATTTTGAATGCTTTCTGGTAAATTCATGTGCAAACATTGTTGCACTCCGGAGCTCTGATTTGTACATTGTAAGTAATTCTAATAAGCCACTGGCTATTTGTCCAAAGGAAAGTTGGACCCACAAACATACAAGTTAAGCTAATAAAAGCGTGTTAATTAGAATAAACTAATAACTTATCGTTAATAAATTAATTTGATTACAGATTATTTCATTGTCATCGGGTCTGAGGTTGCATTCCAAATTTTAAAAGAATCCGATCACAAAAAGTGGGCGAAAATTGAGTTGCAAGATTATAAATTTAATTTCGATGTAGACGGAATTAGAACGTACGCCCAATAATTCTCGGAGGTGGACGTCAGCGAAGACTCGCGCCTTAGACCGCTTGGCTACGAACGCTTATAAAGTGGTGGAATGTACTAACAGTAATAAGCCACTAGCTCTTAGTCCAAAGGAGAGTTACAAACATACAAGTGAAGCTAATAAAAGCGTGTTAATAAAAAATGATGGACAGCTATCGTACTTCACAAGTTCTTATGCTTGCATTTTACGGAAAGTGCATTGCTACAGTAGTAGAGAGAAGATGAATCCTGTTAAAATTACTTTATTTGGGTATAAGTAATTGGACTGAAACTTTGATGTCAGCTTTGATTTCTCTAAAGTGCAATAAGAAAGATACATCCTCCATGAAATAACGAACGCATGCACAATCTGGTAAAACAAATGCATGTGTTTTACCAAAACACGCAAGGTAGAATGATTTATCCTTGCATGTCTGATTTGCTTTTCCATACATGCTACACATTTCATCACAGAAGATGATAATGAACTTACTTATGTTTCGTTTTACTTTTATATTTAAACGCATAAATATAATCTTGAACGGAAAAGTATTTTAAATTACTTTAAGAGTTCAAAAATCTTAGTAACAAATTGACAAGTTCATACTGTGAAGTCAGTTCTGCCTGAAAGCATTTGTGAGAGTTTTCTAAGTCATCAAAACATTAGATGTTTTGAAACGTTGATGGTACGAAACATTTATGCTTTTCGGTCGATACATCAATACCACCGTTGCTTTAATTTAAACATCGACGTTACCTTTATTAAATGGTAAAAATGTGAAACTGTATTGATTTTTTTTTTTTTTTTTTTTTTTTGTATTTTTCTACCTCTAAAGGTCGGGGAGAAATTTTTTTTTCTTTGAAGAAGAGTGTTCTGTAACAAATTACCCAGCTTTATGTAAAACAATGCATGATTCTTGCCTTAAAATACTGTCAGGAGTATAACGTAATATTGTTACAATTGTTTCTCGTTCTTTGAGACTTTTAACCATTTAGCACGTTTAATGTACCCATTTAAAGACGTTCAAGCTTTCCTAAATGGGGTGCGAAATTTCTTTTGTGTTGGATAAGCAGAGTTCTTAAAGCGAACATTTTAAGAGTTCTTTGGAGGTTAATGCGTTTAAAGTTTATACTATGCATAATTTCACGAAATGTAATTATAAATTTTGAAACATGTTTATGCATTAAGGAGAAAACTTACTTTTGATGCCATGGGTCCATGGATCAAATAAAGGTCAATGTAATCCAACTGAAGTGCTTTTAGGGATTTTTTAAAGAAATACTCAACGGATTCTGGTCTAAGACCGTTCTGAGGCAGCTGAAATTAAGGAAGAAAAAAAAGTGAAACAACGCAAAACAAAACATGAAAAGCATTTACATTACATATTATTAATCATAATCTTCTGTCAAGTATATTGGTTCTATCAAAGATTAGAAGAGCGCTAGTTGAAAAGATCACAAACTGAGTTGAGTATAGTACTTTGTTCATTTAAATCCGCGGTAATCAATCTTTCAGGCGCTGCGTCCCCTTTTGAACACTTCTGTGAGATCGAGCTCTTCCCTCATCGGATCACCATATAAAGTCAATACAAGGTAACAATACAAATTTGACACTGAAGCTACAGGCAGTTGTCAAAATAATGGAAACACTTGTGAATAAAAGTGACATTTTTAAATATGCTTCGTACGTAATAAAGAATAAAAGTAGATATGTTTTTTTTTATATAATAAATAGCAATGTACATATTCTGGTAGTATATGTTGGATTAAGTGAAGTTCTGGACGTCTTGGATTTTTTTCAAGCGCGTGAAATTTCGGACCTCTCAAATTTTAAAAGAGGTCAAATTGTGGGGGGCGTCTAGCTGAAGCAAGTGTAACTGAAACATCTCAACTTTTTGGTGTTTCTAGAGGTACAGTATCTAAAATTATGACAGCATGCACGCAGCGCGGTAAGACAAGCTCGGCAAAGCAAAGTAGTGGATTCAAAGAGAAGCTTAGTAAAAGAAATCGACGGTATTGAAGAGGATTGTAATGTCTAAAAAGCGAACAATATCAGCAAAAATGACCAGAGAACTCAATCACCATCTGGATTCACCAGTGTAAGTGATTAGAGTCAGAAAGCACCTTTATTAACAGAACATTTATGGCAGAGTAGCGATTCCCAACACACTTGTCACAGAGTGTTTCCGTTATTCTGATAACTACCTGTAGTTGAGAGTGCTGAAACTGGTTATTAAATAAAAATATAGATAATTTCCTAAACAAATTATATATACAGTCGTCCCTCATATAACACGGTACTTGTACAACACGGTTTCGATATTACGCGGTACCAAATTTGCGATTATTACAATACGGTTTCGATATTACACGGTACCAAATTTGCGATTATTACAACACGGTTTCGATATTACACGGTACCAAATTTGCGATTTTTACAACACGGTTTCGAAATTACGTGGTACCAAATTCGCGATTATTACAACACGGTTTCGAAATTACACGGTACGAAACTTGAATTTAATACTTCATGGTTTTGATATAACACGAGTGTTATCTTTTAAAAAGAAGGAATTTCATTTTTGTTTAATACATTGTGTTAATGTTTGATATCTCTAATAATAAGTTTTTATTTTGTTTTTAAGAAACTTCTTCCATACTGTTTCCATATAACGCGGTACAGATCCCTTGATTTACATTATTTCTAAATCTCCTACAACACGGTTTCGATACAACACGATAGTTATTGACATGAGTTTTACTATGTACATGATTAATTAGTGTAAAAAAAAAATTAAAAAGTTATTTTTAAAAAAGTCTCGTATAACACGGTTTTGATACTACACGGAACGAATTAACCGTGTTATACGAGGAACGCCTATACATAACTTTATTTTGAACACTTTTGAAATCTAACTAACACTAACTAGAACTAAATAGAAATAAATCAGAAGTAATGTATCTAGGTGATTAATCTAAATCCATTGTTTACCTTTGTGATTATGAATAAATCTTCTCTTTTTACTACGCCTTTCTGAAAAATTCTTTTCAAGGTATTCCCGATGAAGTGCTCATTCTTGTATGCAAAAGCCGTATCAATCAACCGATATCCTAAATCAATGGCTGTTTCCAAAGCAACCGCAACAGAGTTTTCATCATCCGACTAAAAATATAATCAGTAAAATTAAACTGCAGCATATAAAATGTTGTTAAAACTACAAAAAAAAAAAAAAAAAAAAAAAAAAAAAACCGTTTAAGTCTGAATTGCAAGCAAAAAACCCAAGATCTCGGTTCAATATCCAGAAACTGTAGTTTTTTACCCTTGTTATATGGCTATTCCATCAGTCTGGAAAAGCCATAACTAGGCTTGCCAGATTTCTGAAATGTTCAACCGGGACACTAGAATGCCCCCCCTCGTCGCTAGTATTCAAAGGGGTACACATCCCTGGCTGATTTTTGGAGCTTTATAGGGCAGTATTATTATTTCAATGCTATGAATAAAAGGTTACTAATCATGAACTTAAAAAGGGGTAATAAAAAATGACAAGCAGATAAAATTTGAACATTTCGCTTCCCAGATGTAAATTTTTACAATTTATTTCAGTTAGGAAAAACACTTTGAACGAGGAATAAAAAATTGAAAAATATTTAGATATACTTTTCATATTATAGGACTTTTTTTAGTCTTCCTTGGCTTTAATCTTGTTGTAAAATTCCCCACAAGCTAATCCGGTATTAATTTTACAAGTCAATGATACAAATCATAAAGTAATTATCCTAAATAATCATTCAGTTAACTATTTTTTGAACTTTTTGGTAATTTGTAATCAAATTTATCGTTTTTCGGGACGTGAAGTAAACCGGCCGGGACACCGGGATTTTGTCTGAGAGCCGGGACTGTCCCGGTCAAACCGGTACGTCTGACACGCCTAGCCATAACAAGGCCAGGGTTGTGCATAGAGGGGAGGGGGGGGGGAAACATCTGTTGGCCAGGGCCTTACCCTGAAGGGGGCCTGAGGTTTTTAAAAGGAGGGGTGAAATATATGTAGGGACGTAGGAGTAAACTATATGCAGGGGTTGGTAATAGTCATTTGTGACGGGCCCCAAAATTTCAATGCACGCCCCTGAACAAAGCTAAACGCAACAAACCTCGTTATAGTGTGTTTTGAGGTTTTAGTACCTTCAGCTTTGTTGTGGCTAGTCAAGCAATGCATTGCGTTGAGTTTTTTTTTTTTGAGTAAAACACACTTTTTTAAAGTTATTTCTTTTTCTTCGAGGAAGGGGTGACCGGTATGTCATTTACAAGGATCAGGAGAAGTATTTGCTCCACTCTTCAGGCTTTGGGATATCAATTGTATTTCTACATATGAGATAGTGAGAAGCAAAGGGATGCAAGTGGCAAAATTAAAAATTTGAAAATAACCAGTACAAATGGTAGGTGAACCCCCTTCTCTTTCTACGGCAAGAGATAGTACTAATAGCCCTGGTAGGTGCTGCTGTACAGCATGATTTAGAAAAAAAATCAATGAAAGCCTACCTAGGACGTAATCTTTATACGCGTTTTACTCAAAACTTGAAAATGTTCACTTGCATCCCTTTGCTTCTCACTGCCTCACATGTGGACTTAATTTTTTTCCTACGCATCGACTCGATGCCTTTTTCCCCCTTTCCCTGGAAAAATTTAAGGGACGTGCTTGGTGGAGAAATTTTTATTTTGTTTAAAGTTGAAATCGATTTTTTTTCAGAGGATTTTTTTTCTTTGAATTGAAAAAAATTCCGTTTTTTTTTCGGGGGGGGGGGATTTTTACTTTTTCCGATTGTAATACGTATTTTTGTTGAATTCTTTTTTCTTCGAGGTAGGGGGATTTTTTCATAGTTATAATTGTAATGCACATTTTGATCCACATTTTTCTTAAGGGGATAAATATTTTGAATTTTGTTTAATTTGTAATTCTTACTTCAGTGAAGTTTCTTTATTTCGATAGGGTTGCTCACATAATTTAGATTAAATTGAAGGCGTATTTCATATTCCATGCAGTAATAAAGCATCTACATTAAAATAATGACAAAGGCTATAGCTTCAAATTAGAACAATATTTAAAGTTCCTTAACCGTCTTGTTATAACATTCAAGTACGCACAGCAGGAAGAAGTGCACTCTCACCCCAACTCCAAAGGGAAAATAACTTTATTAAACTATTCATTAAAATTACTGGAACAAAATGAAAATCTCTCTTCACATAAAAAACAAGGAATTTAAATACGCATTGCAGTTAGAACAAAGTAAAAATCACTCCCTCCCCCCAAAAAAAACATTGATTAAAATACTCGTTACAGGTTGTAATAATTCTCAAGTGGTAATTGCTATCTGCCAATGGTGTGCTACATGAATGAATGGATATCAGCCCCTGAAAAATGCAGTAGGTCTGTAAATGTTGCGGAACTAAGATGAAGCCCATTATAAATTATAAAAACAAATTCCTAATAAATTAGTTCTTAGGAAACAAAGTCATTCGGACAATCGGATTCTACTCTCAACTGTGCCAAGTCTGTTCACGCATTGTTACCTTACAACTTTTTTTTTTATATAGCAAAGGTTCATTTGGTATGCGATGGATTTTTTTTTTCTTTTAGCTAAACTAGTTAGGGTAAAAGCAAAAAGTACCGCACACTAATGTGAAGTAAAATAAAAAATACCCTGAGAATGTTATGCTTTTTATTGAATATAACATTTTTAAATCACACATTCTTAGTCTTCTCATGTATCATAGTTCAGATAAACATATAACTCTTTTCATTTATTAGTTTGCCCAGGAATCAGAATTGCATGGAATGAAAATTCAATAACTGGGGAAGAGATTTTTTTTCCGTCCATTCTTAGTGGAAGACGAAATATAATGAGAAATTCTCAGTATTATTAAAAAATAAATTAATTTGCTAATTAACTTAATTCATTGATATTAAACAGCTTTTCTGGGGGTTCATATTAGCTAGACTTGCAGCTTTTCTGAAACGCTCAACCGGGACACCGAAAGAGAAACATTCCCCCCCCCCCTTTTCACCCACCAGTGTCGCGGATATTCAAAAGGGTTCACACATTTGGCTGGTTTTAGTATTTTAGAGTGTAGTTCAATCTCAATGCTATGAATAAATGGTTACTAAATCATAAACCAAATAAAACCAGGAGTAATAACACATTACCCAAGCAGATAAATTTAAATATTTTATTTCGAATACGTTTCTATCTTCAAGTTATTTAAGTACGTTGAAACATTTTGAATAAGAGAAAAAAAAAATTAACAATATTTACGTGAAATACACTGCCAACTACTGAAAATATTTACGTATACTTTTCATTGGCTAGAACTCTTTTAATATTGTTGTAAAAACCTTCACAAGCTAATTCAATATTTATTTTACATGTTAATGTTACAAATGACAAAGTAATTATCCTAAATAATCTTTCACAGTTAATTACTTTTCAACTGTTTTGGTCATCTATAATCAAATTTATCATTTTCCGGGACGTGAAGTAAACCGGTTAGGACACCGGAATTTTGTGTGAAAACCAGGACGTCTGGCAAGCCTAATATTAGCATACACTAAGTTTTAAAACACTAAATTTAAATATTTGTATTACTCATTTTGAGCCCAGACTTTAGAAGCTAAAACCCTTGCTGAGTTATTTTAAAGGTTGTTTTAATAATGAGGTAGAAAATATGCACTGAATTAATAAGAAATGAATTAAATATTGATGCTGAAATCATAGTACTGTTTGAACAATAATACTGAAAAATTCTTAGAAAAAACCCTGAATTTTAAAATCAATCACTTTTTCAACACTCTATTTTCATTCAAAAACTTGGCAGAAGTAAGCTAACAAGTATTTTTATTGTGAAAAATTTGAGAAAATTGTGTTCGATCTTTAATAAGGGGAAAAAATCAGTTTCACTTTTAAGCATTTCAGAAAGCAGTGCACGGTATGAAAGTTTTATAAGAAGCTATTACAAAGTTATAAAAACTAATTAAGATGAAAACCTTGTGCTGCTTTGGTAGTTAAAAACATTAAAGCTCTTTCTTTTTTGGGAGGACAGAAAGCTGAACGCTTTCCATACAAATAGCAGTAGCGAGTTTTTGCACATAGTATGAATAAATAATTTCTACCTTCAGCATGATTTAAATAATAATTTTTTCCGTTTTCTTTTTCAAATGATTTTTTTTTCACGGCCAATTTTTTTTTTTTTTTTAGAAAATCATTAAAATTATTCTTACCAACCACATTCCCAGTCCAAATAATGGCATCTCGTATCCACTAGACAAGCGAATTGAAGGCTGTTTCTGCATATTAAAAGCTGGAATCTTAACAAGTTGTGAACCGAAATGCCAAATTCGTAAATGAAATTTTGCTTGTGGTAAGTTTTAGCGCGTGCGGTATATCTTATCTTCAAACTCTAAGAATACGATAGGTGATTAGAGTTATCAGTTTAAGCGGTATATACAAAACTTCATTGATAATTTCCAGAAAAATGTTAAAGATAAGATGTTCATAAATCTTGAAGTGTAATCTGCTTCTTCTTCTTTATAAGTGGCGGTTAAAACTTACGCAGGCTTCTGTCTCCATCACGACAAATCTCCACTTTTCCCACAGCAAAGCCGGTGTAATCCAATTCTTGCACATCATTTATTTCGGATCTTTTTCGATATTATCAATCCATCTTTCTATGGGTCCTCCTCTATTTAGACAGTAAGTGGTGGAGAGAAAAAACATGGAGTAGCTTAGGTCATTTAAGCAATTTTAGAAATTACAAAAAAAGCTTTCTAAGTGTTTCGTATTAATAGTTGTACAAATATACAAGTTCTATATTTTATTTATATTTTTTAGCTTAGCTTCTAATGGGCTGTCCATAAATTATGTCACATATTTTTTTCAGCATGTTTGACACCCTCCTTCCTTTGTCACAAAATATCACTTCACTACCCCTCCCTTCTCCTTGTCACAAGTTACGTCTTATTACTTGAACATATTCTTACAAAAAAGAGCACTTTCATTTCGACCTAAATGTGTGATGACACGCTTTTTCTTCCTCCTTGTCACAAACTGTCATAATTTCAGGGACCCCCTCCTCTCCCTCAAAGCGTTGCGTCATTTGTAGACGACCCCTTAGTACTTTACAAGCCCAGTACTGCCGTGCGCAGTTAAACGGCAGCATCTGCAGAAAAGAATTTTCGATAAATTCGAAGAAACGCGTTCTGGATTCAATATTAGCAATAGGGAAGTATCTGAATTGGGCGTTTTTTTACGGTTTTTTTTTTCAGCAGAAACCATTTAAGCAAGTTTGTACAATAAAGCTAACGTACAATAAATCAGTGCTTCTCAACCTTTTTTACTTCTTCTTACAAAAAAGGAAGTTTTGTATTCGCGAAAACTTCACTTTCACTTTGTACTAAAACTTCATTTAACAAGCTAACTTCTTTGTTTCTCGCAGAAAAAAAGCACCCCCACCGTCAAATTCAAACATTTATTTTTTATTTTACGCCCATTTTAAGTAGTAATCAATATTATATCGTAAATCGGCAGACAGTTGCACTTTCGCCTGAGTTTTTGATATAACCAACCAAACATTTGCTCAGATTCTAAAATAATTAACTATTTTTGACTACTGCGTTTTAAACTTTTCTGAATTTTTTACACAACATTTCATACAGTTGCTATTTTGCTTCAATTTGCATGGCGTCTTAACGATAAAATACACATAAAACAACGTTTTGCAATTTTTGTACTTCAAAAATTTTGTTAATTGATTATTTTAATTTTCAGCACAAAGGTATTTATTCGTTACACAAATCTTAGTTTGCATACGAGCTTTAGAGCTTAGAGGCGGCGATTGGGACTAAAAAGGGGGGGAGGGGCAAAAAAAAAAAAAAGAACCAAGTTTTGCTACGGCTGATTTTGAGAGCATATGAGTGGGAATTGATGCGAATCTAACAGCTTAACTCACGTTTTTCTTAAGATTTTGATACTTTGTGCAAACAATAACTTTTCCCTAAGAAACAATTAGCTATGAGTTCGACTTACATTATTTACCCCGACGTATTTTGAGGTGTCAGAAACACTTGGTAATAATGTTATTAAACAAGTCTGGCTTGTTTCAGTAAAAAAATTAATTTCCTAACATCTAAAATTCGAATACATAAACTAACAGTTAATGCTTGTGCTAAATAATCTTTCCTAATCCAAAGTAAAACAAATAATTTTGTTCTGAAAATTTTGACCTTTCTGCTTTTTATATAAATTCTTGTTTTGGTTCCTACATTGGAAAATAAAATAAATAAATCAACCATAAAAAGTGAGGGGGGAGTTGCCTCCCCCACCGGAACCACCGCCACTGCGGGAACCGAGTTAACTGCACTTTTTTTAAAAAATTTATGCACATGTTAACATTTTTGGCGAAGCTCAGGCTATTTACGCATAAAAAAAAGGTGGGGACTATAGGGATCTTCAACTTCTTTTGGCTGAATTAAATCTCTGACAATATACAATATAAAATCCTAAAAGAACCTCAGAACCCCAAGAAAAGCTTAAATAATGCTGAAAGAGTTTTCAATTTGCTTTAGTCCAGAAGAAGGTTTTGTAGATGGCAGCACTCTGCATCTTACAATAAATGCCTTAGTTTACCTTCAAGCTAGACCCAATAGATAGCATTACTTGCACTCCTGAATTCGATAATCGAGTCCAGGAAATCCGAGGTAAACTGGGCGCTTGCTACTTCGGATAACTAAAAATTCATATTATCCGGAAAATTCTTAAATATTGAAATTTAACACTCTTCAGACGACATAAAGACGAAAAGCAGTGCTATTATCAAGCAGTTTTTCGTGCCAAGTTGTTATCTAAAAAGTATATCTTAATCCATCTCTCGCCGTCAAAGAATATTTTGTGACTCTTGGAAAAAATTGTTGTGTATGTGACACCAAGCTCTCAACACTTTTTAAAAATTATTTAATTCCATCCAATTAAAGAAGTTATACAGTAGTGAAAATTTTCTATGCTTAGACTTTAATGCAAATCATAAATTTTAGCTATTGTTGATATTCATTAAAATGTCTACAAAGCTTTTTTAATGAACCAGTCTCGGATTTTCGACAATCGGTGAAGATTCGAAACTACTGTAACTGTAGTTGGAATGGCATGTACTAACTTTAGTACTTGAAATTTACCTCTCGAGACCGGATTAAATGCAAACACAAATTTTGGTCCCTTTATTAGAGGTACTAAATGCATTTAGTTACATAAATACTGACATTTTCTACATTAAATGCATATTACTGCAATTTTCACATTATTTTAGGTTTTTAGCTTCAAGAAAATTAAGAAAAAGCATTTTGTTCTTCACAAAAAAGGAAACATAGAATTATTTATAGAAAACACTTTCATAATGTGGAAATTTATACAACCTCTTCTAGAAGTCTATGAAAAAAATTAAAAAAAAAAAAAAAAAACAAACTTGCAAATGACATTAAATGGCAACAGCCAATGCCTAATTGGAGAAAATCCTCATAAACAGATTAAAATTTGTTGTCATAAAACCAACTATTTTACGTTACAATAATTATTTTAACATGTATTTCTCGTTTCACTAACAAAATAGAAAAAAAAAAGAAAGGCCTTTTTTTTGCTTTGATCCTCAAGATTTTTCTCTATACAGATAAAAAAAAATTGCAGTAGCATGGGAATTTGAACTTTTTATTTGTTGCCTAAAGTATGAAAAGTTTTTTTTTTTCATAATGTTTATATGTAATTTATTTAATGTAGTGATTGAGTAGGGGAAATCACATAAAAAATACGTGGTCACTTTCCACTTTGTAACATTTAGACTTTTTCATTTGAGCCTGTTACTTAGCGTGAAACTATTTTTGAGCTTACAGCTAAACTTTTGATTTCACTGTTTTTTTTTATTCTTCTGAACCACAAGTTTTGCGAAAGTTATGTAATTTTAATGTAAGATGTAAATTACCACCCTAGGACCTGGGCCAAGGCAGAAACCAACAGCTCGGTTACGACTGCTGGTTTCATTTAAATACGACTTCCAAAGACTAGTTTTGTCCTTATTATGGATTTATCAGTTTGGAGTAATCATAACCGATCTGTTATATCATTGAAGCTAAGAGAACGTTCAAACTGGCAGCTTTTATAGTTCAGTATTAGGTCTTATCATCTTATCATAAGTTTAGGGCTTAATTTCTAATGCTTTTTACGAGTTGAGTAGCACAATTGCTTGTGGGCTTTCATGCTGATGGACTAAATTAAATTCAGCTACCAGTTTGAAATCAATTCAGCTTCAATGACAGGCCATATGCCTCCAGCTCGGTTATGACTTTTCCAGACTGATGAGTCCACAACAAGACCGAAACTGCAGTCTCTGGATGTGGTAACGGTATATAGTTAAACTGTCGGTATGCTTAAAGTTTATCATACTTCAACTTTGCAGAAATTTTGCTGTGGAAATCAATAAGTAATGGAAATCAAATGATCCACTGGTTGATACTTCTTTTCACATCATACTAATTTGTCCCTTTGCATTCCGTTAAGTATGGATGAATTAAACATTCGGTAGCAAACATTTTAAAAATCTTATCAAACTTGATCTAGTTAACTGCATTGCCAAATTTGTTAAAAGTTGTATATGAAACAGTTGCGCATGTCAATTCGAGAAAGTACCAGTCTACTTTTCATTTGTCCCAGTAGAAGTAGCCAGGACTTATAAATAATATATATTTGTTTTGTTTCTTCAGAACAACAATTCATTACATTGAAGTGGCGGCGAAACTTTTAATGGATGCGCTGTTTTTCCCGGAAGATCCTGTCAAAAATTGAAGTCTGTTGCTACTGGCAAAACATCAAGAGCAACTTATGTGCTCTTGACTTGAAGCACATGGACCCTGAAAAAGACAATGTGTACTTTTTCAGGGTTTCTTCCAAACGAATTATGCAAGTTGTGCATATTTACTTTGGTTCGCATAATTTTTGAACTTGTATCTAACAGCAATAAAAAACTGAAGTTGTTAAAATAAATGAAGCGTCATATATACTACAGTAAAAAATGGGGTTGGACCGAAACATCCAAAAATAAAAAGCTAAATCTGGTGCAAATTGTTTATTAACCTCCCAATAAGAACAGGTAAAAAGTCCCACCCCATTGTGCGTCGGGTTTCGGAATGGGGGGCATCTAAAAATTGCTGTTTTGGGTATTTTTCCGGAATTTTTAAAGAGTAGTAAATTTAATAATAAATAAAAGTAAAGTAAAGTAAATTTAAAGTGAGAATATTATGTTATACTAAATTTAAAATCGTGAAATTAAAGGTGTTTGCCCCCCAAGAGGGATGACATAACCCCCCAATGCTACAGAGCCTTCTATCCCCGTAAAACGAAGCAGTACCTCCGAACCCCCCTCCATACATTTCATATGGAAATATTATTTTATGCAAAGTTAAAGTTAGAAATCTAGTGTGTCCATCCTCCAAGTGCGATGGTGCACCTCCTCCCAAAGCTACAGCACCCCCCTCTGCCAAATTAAATAATGCCTCAATCCCCCAATTTTCCATGTTAAGTAGAAGTATTATTTCATGCAAATCTAAAATGCATTAAGGGAGGACAGTAGCTCACCTCCCAAAACGAAATTATGTACTAAAAGGTTATCCCCCCCTCTGATGGCACATTTGATTAAATGGTCAGAAAAATTACTCTGAACTGTTTTTTGCCTTCAAATGATTTCTCCTAAGCTTGTAACAAAAAGTCTTCGTTATCAAGATCTTTTTATTAAGCACTTTTATTATACTTGGCCTGATTGTCACGGAGAAATCTGAGGTCTGATTTTGTTTGTATCTCTGCAACTACACTACTTAGAGACTTCGAGATTTCACTAAATGATTTGCGCAATCTTAAGGTACAACTTAGCGCTGAAAAATCAAAATTCTAAAATGAAATTATTATTTCAGTTATAATGAAAAACAGAAAATTTCAAGTAATTTCCCTTTTAAATGTGAAATTATAAAACCCATTGTTACAAATTTTGTTGCCTTGCAACAGTAATATTAAAAGCAATCATAATGAAAATTTTGAATCAAGGCTTCTCTGAAGCAAGCATGAAATTAGCAAGCATAAATCCTAGAGAGGAACAAGGATTAAATTTCAGTGCCAACTGCTTAAAGTTTCAGACACGTACATAGGTTTTTTCCCTTTTAGTCCCGAGCATTTAGATGAAAAAATAAGGTGAAGTTTCGTGAGGGTAAAATTATTCTATTTCTGATTACGGGGCGCGGGAGCGCCCCGCCCCGCCAAGGAAACCAAACGTCAGCAGCCAACAGAAGCAAATCCACCGCCAAAGACGAAAGGAAATAAAAGCGACCAAGACAAGATTACACGACAGAACGAATTCAAGTTTTTTGGGTTTTTCACCCCTCTGTATCTCAGCCCCATGAAGACCCCCGGAGTTGGTTTTTGGTACACTCAATCTCTAGTGGCCCCTGTCGCCGTAAACCAAAATACAATTCCCTGAACCTTCAGGGGGAAGAGGTATTAAAGTTATAAAATCGCTGTTCAAAAAAGTTTTCGCTTTCTTTGACAGGGCTACTACAGCCCAGACGAAAAAAGGAAAAAAGCTGAAATTTCGCACATCCATTCCTTGTGCCCTACTGATGTGCCTTTTGTGCCATTTGACCCCCTCCCCTTCCCCCCTCGTTTTTACCCCCCAAATTGTACCTTCCCGGGGTTCTATCACAACCCCCCGGGGGGCTACGGTAATGATTTTTTGTATACATATTCTTGGGGGGCCATTGAGTACATATACAAAAATTCAACCCCCAGGGACATCATGGGCCGGAGTAACTGAAGTTTGAAAATCACTAATTTTCCCTAAATTATCATGTACTAACTCTCAGCTCATAGGGTTTGTTTATCTCGGACTGCAATTGCAAGGTTAGAACAGATCTAACAGTTATTCCAAAGTTGTCTTAGGAAATGAAATTCAATCAAGACTAAAACATATCCAACAGTTGCAACTAGACGTTAAATCGCGGATATCTCACAAATTTGCCACAGCGACTGCGCATGCTCGCAGACTTAGCTCATTGGGCTTTCTGCTTTCAGATTCTATTTTGTTTGTTTATACTTAAGCAGAGAAACAAATTAATGAATGAGATTAAAATGCTGTCGCCCCCCCCCCCCAAAAAAAAAGTTTTGCCGATACGAAATTTCCTTCCCCCTGTTTTTCAGTTTTTATATATTTATGAAGGGAAGAAATTTTAAATGTCGGCGCGAAACTTGGGTTAAACCATTAGAATATTTTACGTGACAAATTATATGAAACTGTACGCATATGAATACGGCACATATAACTTTTTAATTGAAAGCGAAAAATAGCACTTTTTTTATTGATTTGCTTATTTTCTAAATTAATGGATTTTTCACAAACAACACATAATGAATTGAAAATATATGAAATACGTGTGTGGATATCCATGCTTTGCAGTAATTTGTTAGCTGAAAAATTTTTTGCAATTAATTTAAGCAAGACTTTCAATGAGCTTAGTCCGCGCACAACATGCGCTTTCGCTATGGCAAATTTGGGATATCTGCGATTTGACATCGAGTAAAGTTGTATAGATCTTCTGACACATTCAAATTTAAAATATTTAATGGCTTATTTTTTTTTTGTTTGTGATAACATGCGTTATTTCGTTTTTTAAATGAACTTTTAAACAAAACTAGGTATTAAACAAGACAAAGACTTCTATCAAGAAAAAGATAAATCACCAAACAATTAAAATTATCCCATAAAACGTAAAATAATCCACGATTTAAGAAAAAACGTAATTAAACAAGAAAGTGAAAAGCTAGATTAAAATAGCGCTCAAGCTGTAACACATTTAAAGAAACCTTCATGAAAATGTTGAATAATCTGTCAAATAAAGAAACTGTAGTAGAATTTATTGCGAAGTTGTGAAATACTTGAAAACAATATAATTTAAAATATAGTATTTTATTATCCAAGAAGTTTTCTTTGCAACAGAGAGGATACAAGGATTGCAATAAAATTCAAACCGTCCAATTCTCGCAAAATGAACATAGAATCTTAATAGTCAGAAAATAACTTGACGTAAAATTAGGCTAGCCATTATTGTTCCTTAAAAACACAAAAGAGCGTTGTTTCAATTGAAGATTTTCTGACTTGAAGTTCCCAATTCTAAAAATACAAAATAATAATATCAATGCAAAAAGATGTGATATCTCATCAAAAACAACCCTGTTGTAAAAATTTCCCCGCCAAGAAAACCTTTAACTTTTCCGCACAAAAAAGAAAACCTGCATTCTAAACCCAAAAACACCTCAGCCATAAAAAGTTATGATATCTAGTTTGCTCGCCAAGTATCTGCCAAACTATCATCCTCCCTCTTCTCCTTTTTCATCACAGCTACTTCCATTAGAACCTCCTCCCACCTTCAATTCCTCAGAAATATGGATAGATCTTTTAAATTGTTTATCTTATTTGGCGGGAAGCTTTTCAAAGTGAAGTGTTTGCTTGGTGAGCAAAAAGCTTCCCGCCGAACAAGATAAACAATTTAAAAGATCTATCCATATTTCTGAGGAATTGAAGGTGGGAGAAGGTTCTAATGGAAGTAGCTGTGATGAAAAAGGAGAAGAGGGAGGATGATAGTTTGGCAGATACTTGGCGAACAAACTAGATATCATAACTTTTTATGGCTGAGGTGTTTTTGGGTTTAGGATGCAGGTTTTCTTTTTTGTGCGGAAAAGTTAAAGGTTTTCTTGGCGGGGAAATTTTTACATCAGGGTTGTTTTTGATGAGATATACATTTACATTAAAAATAATAGAATAACAGAATTTTTAAAAAAATTCTAAGCACTTTTCATAATGCACTCAAAAGGGCAAAGTAACTTTTCTGGGTCAGAAAGGACAATTATGAATTCCTGTAGTTTTCGAAAATTCCAAGAAAACGACACCACAAACGAAGAAAAGTGCGGTTCTAGTCATTTCAAACCAAACTTTCCTAATAAGAAAAATAAAGCATAATTCAACATTCAAAGTTATGATTGAAAGCTAGATAATGATAATAAATTCTTTTCATGACTTGAGCCGCATTTTTCTTCGAATGCGGTGTCATTTTCTAGGAATTTTCGAAAACTACAGGAATTTTTAAGTTGTCCTTTCTGACCCAGAAAAGTTATTTTGTCCTTTTGAGTGCATTATGAAAAGTGCTTGGAGTTTAAAAAAAAATCTGTTATTTGGAATCTAGGTGGTCAGCAAAATCGTTATTGTTGCAGCTATGTCTAACACAGTTTGTACATATAGTAGAGCATTTCAGTCCACTTTCAGACTATTGAAACATTCACTTTATCCAATGAACCCATCAGATCAAGTACAAGATTTGAGGTGCAGAAAGCTTGGCTGTTGTAATAGGACGCAGATGATATTTTTGTGGTGCGTTCTCCTTCTTTGTACCATCAAAAATGACACTAGCTTTCCCATATTTACAAGTGACATATGCACTGCGCATCTGGCACATTTCCTTGAATCTTGCAAATCATTACCGAAAAAAAACCTAATGGAGAATAAAGATCTTCCATCCAAATATAGATCTTCCATCTATAACATAAAAGACACCAGCTGTTTGATTTGATGGTAGATGATCTTTTGCTTCAGGTAATAACACTTTAACAATTCAGGATTTCTTTCCTTATGAAACGTGATTCATCGAATACTGATGTAGGATTAGCGAATAACTCGTACTGAAAGTTTTTAGTACTTTGTTATTCCATCCTTACTGTACATACAAATCAGTGTAAAAGATGGTTTGGGTTTACACATCTTTACCGATAGTAACTGGAGACTTAACTGCACACTTCCTTTACAAAGAAATGCCACTAAATTTTTTACCTTCAATATCACTTTATGTTACTATTTCAACGTTAAAGACCTCATCACAACTTGCCTTATTATCAGCGACCGATCAGTATCAAAGATCAACACCACTACCAACTTGAGTCAATATCCATAGAGAGGGAAGACATTTCTGGTGTCTTTAGAAACGGATTGTGATCTCCAAACTGGGAGACAAAAAGATGTAAATATTTAGAATTCTACTATTGTATTGCTCATTGCTCTCATTAAGATTTGTTCCATCGTTAGATCAATACAGGTTCTGGACCAAAATTTGTCACTGCGTTGGATCGTTGGATAGCTGCTGTTTGATATGATCAAATTTATTTTTATCGCATAATGTACTCAAAAGTTTCAGATAGTGTTGCAAGTATATGTGCGCATATTTAGCATAGTTTACATAACCAGCTGCCAGCTGCGTAAAAGAGAGACAGCTTGGTGTTTGCAAATGAGAACCCCCACCGACTTATAGGGTGCAGAATTGCAGTATTGCCCGTCTCACTATTAGCAAATTATCCCCCCTTACGGTGACGGCAAAAGATTGTAGAAAAGTTGAAGTAAATTAATTAAGAAGAAGGAAGGCATACTCAGTCAATTTGGACTTTTTTTTATGCTGCACCGGGATTTTGTTTTAGATATCACTCCAGCGCTCTAAACAGTTCAATAATTCCAGTCATAAATAAATTGGTTACTGAGCTAGCTTAGATCTTTTAGAATTATCCTTCTGACATTACTATATCGTTGTGTGGCATTTTGTACTTCGGAAAAGTTTAAAATCAGTGAAATTTTTTCGTGAACTTCACTGCAATCGTTGATTTTAAAATGCAAATTCAGGGTACCCCCCCTCCCAACCCCAAGGGATGGCACACCCCTTAAGTGTGACAGAGTACCCATCCAGAATAAAAGCCCTCAAAAAAGAAAGAAATAACCTCTTGAAAAAACTACCTTAAAAAATTCCAATGACGCAATTTGCGCCATGGACCCCTCCCCCCCCCCCCCGTCTGAGCTCTCCAGTGAGTTAGAATTTTTTTCTGTGAGTGTCCATTATTTTACTTTTGTAGATTGTGGTTTCTGCGAGTTTTGAATATTTGTTTTAAGTAATAAAAATTATTTTTATTTCAAAAGAGGATTATTTCGCCCCCCTTTTCCCCCAAAACCAACGCGCAAAGTGCGGGGACTTTTTACCCCTTTTTGCTGGTAGGTTAAGAAGTAATTTGCAACAGGTTTCAACTTTTTATTTTGGATGTTTGGGTTTGGCCATTTTTTGGCCTAATTTTACTGTACTAATATGTATATCTAAAAAAAAACGGATTTTTAAAAGCGTTAGTCCTATTTGCGGCTTAAACCGCATGAGAGCTCACTGGAGCTTAGCTACAGCCCTTCTTTTAAAATTCGTATTAATTTTTATCTACTGGACAGCTTTTTGGCTATTTACATATCTAAATAAGTCCTGAAGACTATGGAGCAGCTGCAAGCACAATCTAAATTATTTAACAATCTACTTCCCAATTTCGGTGAACACTAAGATCATAGCACATGACTACGCTTTCTGGAATACACTGAAACAGTCTTTAGACGTACATCAAAGCCCATTATTTTTTTCGGAAGTCACATCGATATTAAAAAATCGACCAATTTTAAAATATAAAAATTGGTTGGACTATTTCTCTAGCTTAGAACAATATGTACTTTCATTTTAATTCATATATACTTTCATTTTAATTTGTTTCCTGTAAATTATTCTTTATTGGCCAAGTAATTCGTATGTACTCTACAAATTTCTAGACTTTTGTGTAAATGCGTTGATATTCAAAAATAATGTGTCCTTGCATTTAATTGTCCAACTTGAAGTACTCCAATGTATGTAGCAGTAGAAACACTTCCGTCGTTTTAAAGTCTTACTTTAATAAACCGTTTTAAGCTTTGGAGAAACGAAATATTTCTTTGTTTCCTTTTTTCGCAAGATGCTCTTAAAATCCTGAATCAGAAAAAAAATGTCTTATAAATTAATCCAATCGATTAAGAGTTGTTGCACTAAAGACTGAAGTTATAGTGTCAAAAAAGCAATTTTTTTCATTGCTTATTCGTTTTTATTTCTCATTTTAGAGGACACTAATATGATTGCTCAATTGTATGTGAAATGCGATTAAAAGATTGGTGCAAAGTATCTTTGAAGTACAGAAGCTTTCAAAAGTATCTCCTGTAATTTAAAGTTTCCAAAAACTCCCATCGTGATATACATTCTAAAAAAGTCTTAAATAGCTACTAAAATCTAAGCTTTGCGGATTCACGCATTCAAGTTTTTTTTTTTTTTTTTTTTTTTTCAGGTTTTGTATTTCAGATAACTGTGTGAAACAGTTTTAGCGAAATTTATGGCAAATGTATGACAGTAATTGCTTGCATTCGTGCTAAACGCATCTTTTAAACCTATCTCTTGTTAATATTGAGTTACAAAGAGTTTGTTTACAGAGAATTTGAGTTACATGAGAGGAGATTCATTTATTCAACCCGTCTGGCACGTGCATATAGACTTACGTTAGTACGCACAGCCGAAATGTCCGTTTTGTCCATCCCCGACTTAATTAGAACGAGTTTTTTCGTGACGTCTCGACTGTCCGTAGTAGACTTGAATTTCGTATGAAGGGTCTGTTTAATTGTTTTTGTTGTGCACCTCCCCTTTTGGTTGCATTAAAAACGTTCCAAAAGAGGCTTTTTACGTTTTTTGTGGCAACTTGTAGTTGATTCTAATGCATACTGAAGAATTGTTATTAATTAGCGACCACTTTGCAATGCACTGCCGAGTATTTGGTTGCAAGTTTTTGCTGCCAACTTATAGAGATTTACTGCTAAGATGGCGATACAAATGAAATGTCGATTCTGTTGTCATTTTTGCGATATATGCAGTTATTTGTTACTATTGTTAAAAACTTCGATATCCGTGTACTTACCACTGCGAACAGATCTTTCCAGCATCACTTGGCAGCCAAATAGAGCAGTAATAGGGCAGGTTTTCTGCTCACACTAAAGCAGTATTAGAATGCATTTTTGTTTCTCTCACATGTTTCATTCGATTTCTGTTTTAATTTTAGATCTTAGAAACCAACAAAATCATCGAAATTCTTTAAATTTGAAAGTTACATTCTCTATATTTACCACAATTTTATAGGTATCTCAAAACTATGCAATTAAAAAATATTACTTCTAACGCGTTTACGAGCACAATCCCATTTTCTTGAGTTACATCCGTCATTTATAAAGCGTGAAATGGAATAGCGTAAATTTATTGTTCCAAGTAACGTCACTTTCTACGTCACAGTTCATGCGTTCGTAGTTTAACTCTTTTTGTTTACTGCATTTAGAATATTTTCCACAGCATTATTATTTATTTCACATCTTTGCTAACAATTTAATTTACACAGTAAAAATATATGCTGTAATTTCGCATACAGTTACCTCAAAGACTCAGAATCGAACGAGATAGAGATAGATAGATAGATAGATAGAGAGAGATGTAAATATTAATAAACCAATTTTAAAAATAAATTATCGATACGACCTATGATTCACCGTACGTGATTTTTTTTAAATTCCCATTTTGTTGATTTTAAAACTCAATTTCTATGTTGCAAACTGTTAAAATATTTGCAGATAATTATCTCGAGCATTTTTTAAATAAAATATTTACCTTAAAAAAACCTTTTTAACCCAATTTTATTTTCGCAAGCAAAGAATTTAGTAGAGAGGAAATAAATGAAGTTATGTTTTCATTATTAATATAAAAAATTGAAAAACTAAAAATATCTTCATGAAGAATTCAATGTATTGCTATTTTTCTCAGGAGATGATAGATTTCTTTTTTCGATTAATGAGTAATATTTGGTACATAAATTATGAAAATATATCTGTTGAATAATATTTAAATGTTTACGATAATTCGTACTTTCATTTTGTACCCATGCAGAAAATATTACTTAGAAGTTCGTGTTAAAGTTAAAATCACAACTTGAGTTGTGTACTGTGAAAAAGCATTTTAAACTTTTATTAAGCAAATGTAGTTAGCACTAATAATTGCGCTTAAAATTTTTAGTAATTCAATTTTTTAAAATTTTATTTCTAATCAAGTAAAAGCTCATCAAATCATACAAAATGTGTCAGTTTATCAGATTACTCCTAGCTTTTTTGTATAGCAAAGCACGAAACCTTAAAACCCATGCAATTGCACCAAACCTATAAAGATAAAAACCACTTACAAATAACCCCACCCAAGTGTGAATCATCAATTGGAATACAACTTTGCACAACTATAGAACACTTAAAAACATTAATCCCATGCTTTTTTTATGGTTAGCAGACACCTTTAACAGGGCGAAATTTACCGATAATTATTGATGAATTGGGATATTAGAGGGTGCAATATATTCTTTTTTTAAATTTTTATTAAAAAAGTTCAAACAATGATTGAAAATTTGTAAAAACTAAACAGTTAAAGTTTACTTGTTTCGGGATTTTTCTGAAAATACTATTTGTAGGGGTCAACCATCCCTCCCAATCTTACCCCGTCGCGCGGATTAGTTTCCTATGAGCAACTCTATGTGAGATAAATCACCTCATTGACCCCACAATTTCTAATTTCAATAAAATTTGGGATGACTGGCACACTTGGAAAGATAAGTAATTTTTACAATTTTTAGATTTCCATTTTGAAAATTATTCGAAGCATAGACCTGTAGTAAAACTCAAAATGAGCAAAAAAAAAAAGAAATGTGTAATCTTACAAATGACTGTAACTTCTCCCTTAATTATGTAAAATGAAAAGCCAGAAAATATTGTAAAGGTAAAAATTAGAGCCTTTTATTGCGACATAACATGGATTTCTAACGATGTATTTAAGTTTCAGGGTCATTCACAGTGATGGGGTAATGTTGCAAAGGATGGTTTACCTTTATGAATCATATTTTCAGAAATATCCTGAAACACGTCAACTTTGATTTTGTTTAGCTTTCTCAATTTTTCAATCATTATTTGAATTGTAATTAAAGTTTAAAATAAAAGTATATATTGTACGCTTTAATATCCCAGCTAACCAATATTAAAGGATAAATTTCACCCCGTCAAAAGTGTATGTTGCTGATTTAAATTTAAAAACAAAAAAGAAAAAGATATGTTAAGTATTTTTAATTGTTTTTTCTAGGTGCAAACTTTTGTTCTAATTGGTGATTCGCACTTGAGTAATGTTACTTTTTAGTGTACTGTTTTAATGTAATGGTTCAGAAATCTTGTATTTATATCTGAGCTTCAATCATTTATTGAGGTTAACATAATCTGAGACACATTAACCATAGTAGGAAATAAGAGCAGACATGGACTTATCATGTGCAAACTGGCTCCAAATGGTTGAAATTTAGATTTTTTACTTCGGCGTGATAGCTAAAAGAGGTTGTGGTTCTTTTTTTTTTTTTTTTTTGAAAGCCACATTTCTCCAAAGTAAGAATTCATGTGGCTATGGTAGCGCTTGCTTATTTCTTTTCCCCACTTTATGTTTATAAAAATATAGTTTTTCTCTAACAAAATTAATAATATTTTTCTATGCTGTAAGCAAAACGTTAATAAATTAAAATTATGGTAGATTGCTGATACATTTTAAACCAACGTTAAATAGTATTAGACAGAAATTACAACTCCTTTCCGAAAATATGCGCACGCTTTGAAAAATAAAAAGGCGCAGCCAAGAAGGAGTTGTTCGAATGAAGCGAAATTTCTTCTGAATTCATGATTTATATACGATAGCACCCGGTAAAATCATCCCAGTCGTGGTTACGGTGCGCTGCTAAAAAGCAAAGGCGCTATTAGGGCGCTCACAGAGCTCACTGCAACGGATCTCCACAAGAGTTCACAATTGCCATCATTGCCCAAATTGAATCTGGATTCGTCGCTAAAGACGCTCTGGATCCATGTAGTTGCAGATGTTAATGAATAAATAGGTTGCAGTACGATCCCGTCGGACATGAAAGATCATAATAATGTTTTAACGTGATGGTAAAGTGGTACTTAAAATTAAGTCGTGCATTTCAATGTTCCTGTTATTAAAACAACGGATAAGTTCATATATATATATATATATATATATATATATATATATATATATATATATATATATATATATATATAAATATCGATCACGTGGCAAGTTTTCCAATGTGCTGATTACAAATCCAGCACTTGAAATGCAATTTCTTTGTAAAATTTGATTAAAGCAACGCAAATAAAGAAACTCATCGAAACAATCTTCACATCCTGTGATTTCTAATACAACTCTTTTTTGTAGTTCTCGTGGGACCTAATGTGTCGAATACCAGGGCGATCAATATGCTGGTCGGCCTCGGTTTGCTAAATTGATCATGACAACGACCTTGATCTTGAAGCAACGAAGCGAAGTTGCCAAATACAGTTACATAATTGACATTGATTGTTTAAGTTCTTTTGCTTCCCTTTTTTTGCCCCCCCCCCTGCATGGGTTTGAAGATTTAGAAATAGATACCTGCTAGCACATTATTTGCTTAATTTGGTTTCATCGACAAATTGTTTAAGGCAGTTTAACAGACCTCGTTTCAAATTATTTTTATTTAAAATATTAAGTGTTCGATTTATACTTTTTGCATTTAACCCATTAATGCCGGTCTTCCGTCAGAAAGTAAAATGCAAGTTTTGCATGTATTTTAGCAATTTCAAAAAGGTTTTAAAATTGTATCATAATTGTAACAATGTATTTAATTCAAATATACTTTTAAAAAGTTGTTTTTATCTTTGTTTCGTGTTGTAAAATTCACTTTTACTTTCAATTGCAGACAGTTGTACCAACCGGCAAATATGTAGTACTTGTTTTGCTTCGGGCAAATAAAGTGTTTGACCCAAAGTTTGTACAAATAAGTGATATTATTAAAATATTTTATGTATTTTAATACTGTTGTTAATTATATTTACAAAGTTTATATTTCAAGTAACAAATTCAAGATAATGATAGCTTTTTCTCATTGTTTGAAGTCCGCTCCCTTTTTGAATCATTTAACAGAACTACAAGAATTTAGAAAACTAAGAATACGTCAATGTACATGAGTCGATAGGAAAAGGAAGCAAAAAGCTAATAAGAGGAAATCCGATTTGATTTGGATATTAGCTGTGGGTGTTAGTCTGATCATATCACCTCTTTTATTTCTTTCGGAACCGTATTGCGGCACCAAGACGAATTGATTTAGGCTGACGTTTACTTGGACATTAGGGAAAATAATATGTACCTAATTACCAAATGAAACTCATGCCGTTATGGGCAATTTTTACTTGTATTGCTGTGCTAAAAGAACTTTCTAAAAGAGGTATTCTTTCATCTTACCCATTGAAAGAGAGTATACAATGGTGTAGTTTCCTTCAGTCAAAAGTACTACTTTTGATATTGATACAGAAATTGATAGAATACCCCCCCCCCCCCAAAAAAAAAACATGGACCCAGAATATACTTTCATTTTCCCAACAGTTATTTTTGAATTAATGTTTTAAAATGTCCAATTTTTCAAAAAAGGCGTGATCTTCATGACGTCATTGCCTCTACGCTTGCTATCAACCATATCGTTGCCAGTACACGTGAGTAAAGATGCGAATTAAATATTGTGCTCTTCTGAATGGCAACAGTGAATGGCGTTTCATCATTTGTGATGTCATCGGCAGAAGCATTAAACAATTAAAGCGCACCGATTAAATTATTTTTTTTTTAAATATTAAACTTAGTCAATTTTTTAAAAAAAAATGGTCAGATCCTATGTTTTTAAGCATGCTCTTTCAGAAAAAAATACTTTTAAAATTTTGGAAACGACCCCATTGGATTGCTCTATTGAGTTCAAGAAATGAAATGAAGAAACACACACACACAATCAACCAAGAATAGCATGTCAAACCGCTAGAATAAGATGATGTGAAACGGAATGGAAGTACTGCTGCAGCAGTTACGAGCAATACAGTATTCAGGACAGGATGTGAATCAAGCAGTGCATAAATGAGGCGCTTCTAAGAAAAATAAAATTATTGTTCCTATGTAATAGTAATTGAAACACATAACAAGTGCATCAGTGGGGTAGAACTTTTTGATCCGTAGATGAATTCAGTATTAGAAGTCGTTCAAAAAAAAAAAAAAAAAACTGTGATGATCACTTTTTTCTTGGGCAATTTGTGCAAAGTGATGCAAAAGAATGGTGAATGTACCAAAATCTTTGAAACGATGATTCACTATTCATTCTGATATGATTCTAATGCATAAATATTAAGTTTAATTATTTTTTAAATTTAATTACATTTTTTACGGTTTTTAGTTATAGATTTTTCTAAGTTCATATTAAATAAAATTTTATTTTATAAATTGAACACAATTTTTTCAAAAATGAATTAAATTTTAATTAGAAAACTCTTTTTAGTACGTGTAAGTAATATTTGATAATTATAGATAATGATAATCGATAATGAATGCAATTATTGCAATTAAACAATAAATGTAAAATTTGAATAAAAAATTGCATAAAAATAAAAATACAAAATTCAACGGGAAAAATTAAATTTGCATATGATGCACTAACTAGACATAAAATAAATAATTACTAATAAAATTATCAAAATTTATTGTTTTTTTTTTTCGAAAGCGGCATTAATGGGTTTAATACTCTGCAATGCGCGAAAAAAAGGACTGTTTACACTTAAAAAAAGAAGAAAAAGTACCTATTACTGAAAACGTAACAGAGTATGATTTCAAAAATCAAATATCCGTTAAAACAATAAACTTTAATAAAATAAAAAACAATAAATGAAAAATGCACCCCAGAATCAAAACAATATGATGAGCTTAAAAAGTAAAAAACATGTAAAAAAGTTCAACAAAACACTATTGGGTTGTTTCCTTCAGTCAAAAATACTCATTTAGTCACTGAAATTGATAGAATAAGCAAAAAAAAAAACATGGAGCCAGGAATTCTTTTTTCTTCCCAATATTTATTTTTTGTAAAATTTTTCTTTTCGTCCGATTTTGGAAATAAAGCTTGGTCATTTTCTGACGTCAGAAGTGATGAACTTTGGCACGCTACTCCATTGGTGCACTGAATGTTTACGCCGTTTAAAAAAAAGTTGCCGTTAAACAGTCATATTAATTGCAATCATAATGAGAACTTTGAATGAAGGCTTTTCTGAAGCAGACATGAAATTCATTTGTATTAATGCGTTATAATATTTTTATCTTTATCTAATGATAAAATATTGAGCTCTGCGTTGCCGGCATTAGTGAATGGCATTTGATCACTTGTGATATCATGAGCAGATGCGTGCAAAATAAAATTAAAACTGCATACCGATTAAAATACATTTTTAAAAATATTAAACATGATCAAATTGTTTAAAAAATTGTTAAAACCTATGTTTTTAAGTATGACCTTTTAGAAAAAAACTATTTTTGAAATTTCAGAAATAACCCACTAAAGATTTTGCCCTTTTTCCGTTATTAACATCAATTTTGAGCCACTGAAAACGGTAAGGAGAAAACATCAAACTTACTTGGAATGGCTTAAAACCTGAGGTCAGCAGTTTTTATTTATTTTATAAGCCTTTTTTTTTCTTAAAAAACAATGTTTTTTTTTTTTTTTTTTTTTGTACGCTACTAGCATTTTTATTTCCTTTAACACAATAAAACAGTTATTGCAATTGCAAAAAGAAATCCCCTCAAATTTCATCCCCAAATGAATGTTGAGTTGTCTTTTCGCCCATCACTAGTGCATATGCACCAAAGAGCGTATGGGCTGTCAAAATGATCATTTCGACGAATACCAGCAAAGTTATCACGAGTTCTCTCGTGACGTCTGTAGTTCCGTATATACAGGGTGTTCCGTTTTAACCTGCAATACCTTTATTTTCGCAACCGTTAGTCCTAGATATATACTTCCAATTGCAAAAACGTTCAAAATCAGCTGTAGAGTTTAGGTATTGAAAGTTTAAAGCAAAAATAAAAGTCAAAAATTACAAAATTTAAATTTTTATACGGGCCCTGCGCCCTAACTAATATTTAGCGAAATAATCTCTATTGAAAACTATTACTGACACAAGAACTTGACATTTGCGCGACCAAAACGCAAGGAGGTATCTTAGTTCAAGATTTTAAGGGACCATACAGAAGATAAGATTGGAACTTATCGCCCTTTCAGAAGAATGACAGGTCGTCAAAGTAAGAAAAACAAAGTACATATAGATTTTTTTTTATTGCTATTCAAAAATAAATGCAAATTTTATGCCGTGATACGCAAAAACACACTACAAAACCTCGAACAATTTGAAAACCACACTCTATGCGCACATAGGGAAGACTAGGAATTCCCTAGGGATACATGATCCAATAGACAAAAATTAACCAAAATCATTAAGTAGAGATTTGAAACCTGACAATTATATTAAATTTGTACTTGTACATAAAAACTGGCAACATTTTGTGTTTTTCAGCCATTTTGTTTTAGCTCAAGAAATGATCGTCTGAATGGCGCAAGGGAAACTTTTTTTTAGGAAAGCATTCCGAAGTTTACATTATCCGTTAAATACAACTTAGAAAAAATTCCGAAGTGTAATGTTAAAGTATAGACAGTGTTTAATAATTCAGACTTACTTTTAGTAAACTGCCACTGATTGTTAATAATAGAACAAGTATATTTGTAAATAAAATAATAGTTTAAAAAACTAAAAAACACGCTTTAGTAGCAAAATGAACTAAAAAGTTAAAAATAATTTTTGGATGACAAATATATAAAGTAATTGACCAAACACTTAATTTTACTGTAATAAAAAAAAAACGTGGGGGGGGGGGTGCCTATTTATATTTTTGCATGGATAACAAATGGAAAAAAATTAAGACGACTGATAAGAAGCCCCCCACGCTTTTTTTTCTATTACAGTAAAATTAAGTGTTTGGTCAATTACTTTATATACTTGTCATCCAAAGATTATTTTCAACTTTTTACTTCATTTCGCTACTAAAGTGTGTTTTTTTAGTTATTTGAACTGTTAGTTTATTGTTTACTTTTTAGTTCATTTTGCTACAAAAACATGTTTTTTTTTAGTTTTTCAAACTAATATTTTATTACAAATAAGATTTAGATACTAAATATTGCTAACACTTGTAACCCTTAATGAAATCTTTGTGCGTGTTTATAATGGAATCTTGGTATTCTATTGCATTATTTGCAACAGACATTTTGAATGCTTTCTGGTAAATTCATGTGCAAACATTGTTACATTCCGAAGTTCTGATTCGTACGTTGTAAGTAATTCTAATAAGTCACTGGCTATTTGTCCAAAGGAAAGTTGGACCCACAAACATGCAAGTTAAGCTATTAAAAACGTGCTAATTAGATTAAACTGATAACTTTTCGTTAATAAATTAATTTGTTTATAGAATATTGCTTTGTCATCGGGTCTGAGGTTGCATTCCAAATTTTGAAAAAATCCGAACACAAAAAGTGGGCGAAAATTGAGTTGCAAGATTATAAATTTAATTTCGGTGTAGACGGGATTAGAACGCACGCCCAATGATTCCCGGAGGTGGACGTCAGAGAAGACCCGCGCCTCAGACCGCTCGGCCACAAACGCTCCTGAAGTGGCGGAATGTACTAACAGTAACAAGTCACTAGCTCTTAGTCCAAAGGAGAGTTACACGAAAACATACAAGTGAAGCTAATAAAAGCGTGTTAAAATCGCATATTAGGGATACTTGATCCCTTCGTTTAGAGGGATACATGATCCCAGGGATCAAGTATCCATATGACAATATAAACACAATGAAAACAGTATAAATGTTGTTTACGTAGTTGGCATTAACTTTAAACATTCAAAACCATGTTACCATAATAAAATTTTCCTCGTTTGAGTAACAGATTTAAACAAGCACTACTGCAAATATGCTAAACAATTGGAATATCAGTTCGCACTTGTAACCCACATTACACCTCAAACATCTAAACATAAACTATACTGATAAATTATGTTCTGATCTGCCAAATGAGCTTGAACAAGTTGAAATAGATGTCAAATCTTTGTTTGAAAGAAAAAATAAATGATTTTACTGTAGTTAGATTTACAACAAAAAAGTGAGTTGCCCATTATATTGACACATTAGCGGATAGAATGCAAAGTTGGATTTCTAGAGCTTTAAATAAGTTTTCTCTGAAGCGGAAAGGTAATATGTTTAATCAATTTACTTTTCCTGAAAAATTGACAAAATGTGTTAAGCTGCACGCATCCAGTTGGGTTGAGCGGAACTTTAAGAACTACAACAAACGAATTGTTTGTATTTGACTTTTCAGGTTTTGAAAATATATAAGCCAGGCTTTATTTTTTTGTGAGTACACTGAGAGTTACATTTTTCTTCCCTCTTTTTAAAAATTAATTCAAATGATGAAACTCTTAATTTTATTATTGCAAAGACAAGAAGCAAATAAGATGATTTTCGTGCTTGTCATCCTAGTTTTTTTATTTGTTGTAATTTTAGCTTCATTACGCTAATTTAATATTTTTTTTAGTTTTATTTATAAAATATAGTATTGTTAACAACACTGTATTGGATATCACACTGTATTGGATAATAATTAACTGGTCAAATGCATCATAAGTTCATGAAAGTTGTGTACATTTTTTTTTACAAATGTCTAGTGAAACTTGAAAATATGTTATTTTGTGTTCACAATATTATAATCTAATAAAAAATATTAGAAATTGTGTTTTTTTAGAAACAATATGTAGAAAACTAAAATCCATAAATAAATTGCCGATCTAATGAAAAGTCTATGTATTTTCTTAGTGGGATCATGTATCCCTTGATGTGTGAATACATGACCCCTTTATGAAATTTTTGAAACAAATTATTTTACCAAAACTATCTTTCATTTTAACTAAAAAAAAATACTGTCAGATAGAGGAAAAAATTACCTTTGTTAACTTTTTTTTTAAACTGATAATTTGCAAAAGAGAAAAAAAAATGTAAACTAAAGTGGGGATCAAGTATCCCTAGTCTCCCCTGTATAATTTTAAAACTTGTTAACCGCTATATTTCCCCCCAAAAGGTGTTATTGTTTGCGAGTGAAAACTGGTGTAAGTCGCAAAACGCTGCGTTTCATATCTCGATAAATATCGGTCGCACTAATTTCTTATTTTTGTGTTGGAATTGTTTTTCAATGGAGATTATTTCCCTAAGCATAAGTTAGAGGACCTTGGAGCCCGTATAAAAAGTTAAAAATTTTTGTATTTTTTGACTTTTTATTTTCACTTCAAACTTTCACTATCTTAACTCCGCATCTGATTTTGAACATTTTTGCAGTTGGAAGTATACATCTAGGACTATCGGTTGTGAAAATAAAGGTCTTGTAGGTTAAAACGGAACAAACACCCCGTATGTATTTAGGTACCTATGTACGTTTGTCTACATGTATCTCGTGTAGCACAAAATCAATGTACCGTAGAAGATTGAAATTTTGTATGTAAACTCTGAGTGGGGACTAGGTGTATACCTTCTCGTTTGGTTGCATTCGAAAGTTCCAAAAGGGTTTTTTAACACCTTTTTGGGGAAAATCCGTGTTGATGGTATATAATTTGGCGAACAGTTAACGGTGTATCCTCAAGCTTGTAGTTGCTAAGCTTAGTTGGCAAAATTTGGTGAAAGAATTGATTTTTCGAATCTGGTTTCAATTTGGAGCTATTGGCGATATTTAGAGAGTTATCCATTGAAACACATTGAAATTATCGATATTGGGAAAATAAATCTCTCTAAAACGCTTTTTTTTTTGCAACGGTTTGCGATAAACTGGGGATGTAATCAGGGGCGGCTCGTCGCTATGGGCAGGGTGGGCCCGGCCCACCCAAAAAATTGTAATTGATAAAATACATTATTAACAAAAATATCGCTTTGTGTTTCAGTTTAAAAAAGTAAAAAGTAAGGCGCACAACAGATTTCAAACATCTAGCCCACCCCCCTCTCCGCATATCTCTAAACATAACCAGAAAGTTTTTAAATCCCATTAATTTTAGCGCTGTGCAGTTTTGGGAGCTGCGGGCTCGCGTGAAGCTGCCCCCGAAACTAAGAGTCACGCCTTTGCCCTTAGCCAATCGCAATGACTGAATCAGAAAGCGAAAAACGGCGGGTGATAACACTCGAAGGAATTCATTGCAACACAAGGGTGGGCAAAATTCGCCGAGCCCAAACGAAATCGTAGTTGTCTATAGCGGTTTGGAGGGAAGAGTCGAGGTCAGCGGAGAAGAGTCTAGAAACGTCGCTCACTAGAATAACATGTAAAAGGGCAGAGAATCGGCTGCCCATGCCCATGTGTCAGGGAAAACCTTTTATCATACCGTTCCGCTTCTGTTTTTTTTTTTTTTTTTGTATTAATTTTTTCCTCTTCAACAGCTATTACTATATATATATATATATATAAGGCATGGAGATTGCCGGTTTCATGAGATTCCGTACATTTGTTTTACAACGCATGCATAATTTTTTTAGTTATTTGTTTGTTTTTGGAGTTAGAGATGCTTATTCTCAAAATTTCTGTGTAAGGACTTTCTTTTCGAATAGTAGAGCAGCCTGGTGGTCTGACGCACCGGCAAAAAAAAAAAAAAAAAAAAAAAAAAAAAAAAAAAAAAAAAAAAAAAAAAAAAAAAAAAAACAAGGCTGATCCTCAGATTTTTTTGGTCGTCCACGCAAAAAATAAAAAAAAAGGAAAAGAAAGGAAACTCCATAATACCTAATGATAATGTTATCCAACACTTAATCTTTTACGTCAGTTTTAAGATTAATTTTCATAATTTTCTATGATTTCTCAGTAGCTTTTTTAAAAATTGTGTCCATTTTTTTGACCATAGTTACTTCTTGTCTTAACATTTAAATACTTGTGTAGCAGTTATTTAATAGAGTTTTATTTATATATTTACTTATTCATTTATTATTATTATTACTTTGTAAAAAAGGAAGGGGGAAAAAACTTCAGCCGTTCGTAATTTTTTTTTCATTAGTTTTTAATGGTTCGCGAACATTTTTTTTTTTACAAGTTAACAAGAAAACAGCACAAGTCCTTGTGAATTTTTTTGAAAAGCTTTTGCAGGCCCGCATGTCAAAAAAGGTCGAGAGACACTGTAGAAATTACATTACTCTTTTTCATCAGATCGCAGTTCTATTGGTACGTACCTTAGCTTTTTTTTTCTATCATATAGGATAGGTATAGTTTTGACATTAATTAAAATATTTAAGATCCTTTCAAGCTAATGTGCCTTATAACTAGTCGATTAAATATTTTGTTAAGGGTATATGTGTGACCGTAATTAATTTTTCAACCACTCTTACTCAAAATTATTATTTAATAATGATGATAAAACATAAGTTAAATTTGAAAGTCGATTAGTAAAAAATGCAGCAATAGAAATATTATGTTTATTTCTTTTATTTCATTTACTTATTTTTGTTGTTGTTCAGACGGACCTTTTAGACGCTATTTGTCAGTTATCCATGTTTTAATTTTAAGGTTGCTTGAATTGTTATGTCAAGATGCGTATACTGTAATTAAAGTATTTTTTTTATTTAAATATTGTTGAATACCTTTTTATGCCTGTCCTGAAAATAATTTAATTCACCAAGCAAAACCATTTTTCACGGGGGTGTTTTTAGTGGTAAGGGGTCTTTCTCTTTTTGAGAGTCTGGTTCCTTAATGTTTCACGGTGTGCCACCCCTCTTGGAGGGAGGGTAATGGCACAGTTGATGAGATTAATATTTTTATTACAACATATTATTATTATTATTACTGCTGTTAATATTATTATCAATTCGATCGCTTAAGGGAAGCCGAGTGTTTCATTTAAAATATGCAGGGTGTTCCGTTTTAACCAATAAGACCTTCATTTTCGCAACTGTTTGTTCAAGGTGCATACTTCCAATTGCAGAAATGTTCAAAATCAGATGCAGAGTTAAGATACTAAAAGTTTAAAGCGAAAAAAAAAAAGTCAAAAACTAAAAATAACTTTTTATACTGACCCTAGGTCTCCTAACTTATATTTAGGGAAATAATCTCAATTGAAATATATTACTAACAGAAACAATTTGACATTTATGCGACCAAAACTCAAGGAGATATTCGAGTTTAAAGTTTTAAGGGACCAGATAGAAATGAGATAGGAACTTATCGTCCTTTCAGAAGAATGATAGGTTGTCAAAGTTAAAAAACAAAGTATTTATGTTTTTTAATGCTATTCAAAAACAAATGCAAATTTTATGCTGTGATACGCGAAAACACTACAAAACATTAATCAATTTGAAAAACCAGTTTTGCACACAAAAATTTTAAGCCTTTTTAAACTGCTATATTTTCCCTCAAAAGGTGTTATTGACAGTGAGTGTGAAGTGGTGTAAATCACGAAAAGCTGCGTTTCATATCTGGGTGAACATTGGTCGTACTAATGTCAAACTTTTTGTGTTGGAATTACATTTTAATGGTGATGACTTCCCTGAATATAAGTTGGAGAACCTAGGGCCCGTATAAAAAAATTGAATTTTGTATCATTTGACTCATTCTTATTTTTGCTTCAAATTTTCAATTCCTTAACTTTGCACCTGATTTTGAACATTTTTGCAATTAGAAGTATGCATCTTGGACAAACAGTTGCAAAAAAGAAGGTCTTGTTGGTTAAAACGGAACACCCTGTATAATCTATGTACACACAAACCTGTTTTTGTGCGGTCTTTCTTTTTGTACAATTTTTTTGTGTGATTTTTTTTTCCCCCCGCGATATATGAAAATTTCAATCAGATTGGGACTCAATTGACGAAATTATTTATGAAACAGATAAAATGTTTTTTAAAATGAACGAAGTTATCTTTAAAACGAACAATTTGTTTTTATGAGGTTCTTATCCACCGCACAAAAACAGGTTTGGGAGTATTAAATCAAGTGGTATAATTTTGTAGGGGTATCTGAAGCTTATATTAACTGATTTAAGTATCATTTTATGTTCCTCAGCATTAGTTTACCAACCATTGTTTTCATCATTTTATCTGTGTAAACATATAAGAGTCATTCTCCAGAAAACGTAACTTTTGAACTCAAATATTTTTCAATTTCGAAACCTTTTGTTTTCTTTTTTTTTTTTTTTTATTCTTACAAGAAAGTGTTATCTTCTAGAAATAACCATAAACAATGGCCCAGCTAAGTTCCAATTATTTTACTCATAAATAACAAAAATAAAAATCATAAATTTTCATATTATGACATACTATGTATATGTTCACGTTACACAAATTGTGCTTAGTAGATTACTGGGAGTATACCCTCAGGAAAATTGATGGGAACATCACTGCTTTTAATTAAACAAGTTATTAAGCAACAAAAACAGTCACACAAGGTGTATGAGACGCCACGAAGGTTGTAAACCAAAAATTTTCTAAAAAAAAAAAAAAAAAAAAAAAAAAAGAAATTGTTGTCAGGTTTAAATAGATATATTTTTGATGACAATAAAAATCATCGTTAAATGAATTGTTCCCTAAAGTTTTTACTGTAAAAGCCGTGTGACAGAAAAGTTACACTTTTTGAAGAGTGACCCATAAACATAACTGCGTGCCCACCCACTAAATTAAGGCACGAGCCGCCACTGGATGTAATTGTCTCTTTGCTTATTCCAAAGGAATAAATATTACATCGTAGTTTTGTTCTTTATACACTTTCCACCATACAGTTTTTATGCAATTTTAGATCACAGATGCCAGAGGTACCCGGAACCTAGATTTTTGGGAGGGGGGAATTTTCGATATTGCTGAATGAAACTTTAATTTCCACCGAGTGTAAAAAAAAAAAAAAAAATCTCGTGTATTCATACATTCTACAACTCTAACGAAAAACCACATCAGACATCAAGGTAAAACATAAATGCAGTGCTATATGATATAAAGAGATACGCCACCCCTTTGATCATATTCAACATTGTTAAATTTAACAAATTATGGGATGACCTTTGTGAAAATTTACCGACGTCCTACATGGGTTACTTTCAATTTTGATACATACAGAAGAAAATAGTTTACAAATGCAGTGCTGTAATACTGTCTTCAAAGTTTCAGAATTGGTGTCAAAATTTGCCGAATAAGAAAGTTTTTTGAGGTCACCGTGACTTCTTGTGACCTCCTATCGATGCGCCACTGACAGACGCTTATAAAAAAAACATCACATTTTCTTACTTTTGAACTCCCAATTTTTGATACATTTCCACATCACAAGAACATCCCTTGATTTGGTGACTTTTTTACTTTCTCTCCCTTAGCGAAAATAATCGTTGTATTTACTCCTATTTTTCTCATTTTACATTTAATTGAACTTTTGATGGTTTTTAACATTGGTTTAACCTTTTGATTTAAATTTTGTATAATTTAATTGGCGGATTATTTGAATCAAACTTCTCAAGTTAACTGGGTGGATTATTTTTCTTTTTTCTTTTTAGTGGCACTTTTAGTCTTCTTTAATGGTATTTTTTGCTTTAAAGCCCGTGAAAAAAATCAGAATAACAAATGCTATCGCCAAACAATTAATTTATATCTAACTTTGTCCAATCATAGTGGCAATGAACAAACGATCGCCAAGGTTTAAATTAGCCAAGTGTCGTACTTATAACGGAAAAATACCCAATACTTTATGTTTGCGATAATTTTATATGCTTAGAAAACTTTAATAAAAGCTATTTATGTTATAAGTATTCTGCCGTGGGAAGGTAAAGGGCAGCATCTGCAGAGTTGAAATTTTGAGATGCTTGAAGAAACGCATTGTGAGCGTTGAGAGAAAAATATATGATATGGAAAACAATTCATATAAATGCAGAAAATTTATCGGCTCTGTTACTGTCACCATAAAATTAAAGTAAGAAAATTGACATAGTTGAAAACATAAACAATTGTTTCATAAATTTTTCTGCTACTCTCTGTCACGGCTAACTACTCCCCTTTCCCCTCGAAAATAAACGTTCGAAATACTTTTTGCTCTGAAATGTATCCAA
The DNA here is from genome assembly GCF_026930045.1 of Uloborus diversus. Taxonomy (NCBI): domain Eukaryota; kingdom Metazoa; phylum Arthropoda; class Arachnida; order Araneae; family Uloboridae; genus Uloborus; species Uloborus diversus. The sequence continues at coordinate 163,030,293 of NC_072731.1, read as the reverse complement.
GGAAACTACTTTGGATCTCATATTTTCGAACATGCAAAAATTAGAACACCAGTCCATCGGTTGCCAAGGCAACAGGGTATTTATAACTTGGGTGCACCACAATCTTCATCCACTAGGTGGCGCTTTCACTTCAAGCGAGCGAGAATGTCAAGGACAATCGATCTAGTACGGTGTTGTTCCAGAGCGCCTTGTGTGTAGCTGAAAAGGATTTGAAATGTCGGAACTTTGAAACAGATTGTTATATTTTTAATCTTCTTGCTTTCGGGAGACAGGATCAGATGTTTTCTTTAGCTTTGGCATTATTCATCCGAAGCGATCAATCCTCAGAAGATAACGACGGAATTCAATGATTTATTGCCACTATGGAATATAAATTCTAAAAGCCTCAAAGAAAGCAATAGGAATCGTCAAAACAGCTGAACAACTTTCATTTTGTATCTTTAAATTCTTTGAAATTATTGACAAACAGAACATTTTTAATCCATAAAGTAACTTGGTATATTTGTAGAAATACCAAATATTTTAATCTACTCATTGCCGAATTCATATTGAAAATAGTGTCTTAGGGAACAACACTTATTCTCGGTACTGTTATTTCTGATCAAATATATGTGCACAATGTGCAGTTTTTGTTGCTATTTAAAAAAAAAAAAAAACCAAACATAACCGATTAAGTTATCTATCAAAGTTAAATGAATCAATTAACAAACGTTTTAAAGCACAAAAATAGAAAATTACTACATACACGTGTTTTGGTGATACAAGGAACAAACACCCTTTTCAATGCAAAGTGTGAACTTCTGGATGAAAAGTCATCCGAGGAAAGCAACACGGTGTAACAGGAGACAGTATAAATACCAAAAAATGGAATTGAAAAAAAAAAAAAAGACAAAATGACACCCGGAGCCGATTTTTTTTTTACAATTTCACCATTAAAAAACCGTTAAGTAATAAATTTCCAAGAAATCCCATAAACAATGCAAATTTTTCAAAAATGAAACTACTCCGAACAAATTAGCAATAAATTAACCGACGGGGAAAAATATGTACGGAAGCAATGTAACAAACGGAGAAATGCAGAAAAAAAAAAAACAGTGAAGGATAAACAAATTGGAAATAGTTGATCACAAAACGAAATAAGAAAGCAAAAATATAAAAAATAAAAGGAAGAAATGTATTGACGTTAAATTTATTTTAAAAATTGGTTTAGTTTTTCTATTATTTTTATGCAAACGTCTGTACATTTCTTAAGGATAAAAGGAAGGAATGTATTGACGTTAAATTTATTTTTAAAATTGGTTTAGTTTTTCTATTATTTTTTTGTAAACGTCTGTACATTTCTTCCTTTTATTTTTTTCATTTTTTGCTTTCTTATTTCGTTTTATGAACAACTAATTCCAATTTCTTTAACCTTCACTCTGTTTTTTTCTGCATTTCTCCATTTGTTACATTGCTTCTGTACATAATTTTTCCCGTGTAGTACAGTAAAATTAGGCCAAAAAAAGGCCAAACCCAAACATCAAAAAAAAAAAAAACGTGAAACCTCTTGCAAATTACTTCTTACCCTTCCAGCAAGAAGGGGTAAAAAGTCCCAGCACTTTGCGCGTCGGGTTTTGGGGGAAGGGGGGGGACGAAATAATGCTCTATTTAAATGAAAATAATTTCTATTACTTAAAAAAAATTCTCAAACCTCGCAGAAACCATTCTATAATAGTAAAATAATAAACACTCACAGAAAAAATTCTAATTAACAGGGTTGCACAGACGGGGGGATGGGGGGGGGGTTCATAGAGCAGCTTTGCGTCATTGGAATTTTTAAGGCAGTTTTTTCAAGGGGTATTTCTTTCCTTTTTGAGGGCTTTTATTCTGGATGGATCTCCGTCACACTTAAGTTGTACGCCATCGCTTTTTTGGGGGGGGGGACCCTGAATTTACATTCTAAAATCAACTATTGCAGTGAAGTTCGCGAAAATATTTCCCTGATTTAAACTTTTCCAAAGTACACAATGCCACACAATGATATAGTAATGTCAGAATGATAATTCTAAAAGATCTAAGCGAGCTCAGTAACCAAATTATTTGTGACTGGAGTTATTAAACTGTTTAGAGCGCTGGAAAACAAAATTCCTGTGCAGCATAAAAAAAGTTCAAATTGATTAAAGTTTCCCTACTTCTTCTTGATTAACAAAACGGGCAATGCTGCAATTCTGCGCTCTCTAAGTCGGTGGGGATTCTCATTTGCAAACACTGAGCTACCTCTCTTTTATGCAGCTGGTTATGTGAATTGTGCTAAATATGCAGACATGTACTTTCAACGCTATCTCAAACTTTTGAGTACATTATGCTATAAAAAAAATTTGATCACATCAAACATCAGCTAAAGCATCAGCTATCCAACGATCTAAATCAGTGACAAATTCAGGTGGTCTAGAACCTGTAGTGATTCAACGATAGAACAAGTCTTGATGAGAGAATGAGCAATACAACGATAGAATGCTAAATATTTACACTTTTTTGTCTCTCAGCTTGGAAATCACAATCCGTTTCTAAAGCCCCCAATAGTTTCTTCCCTCTTAAGTTGGTAGTGGTATTGCTCGCTGATGATAAGGTGAGTTGCGATGAGACCTTTAACGTTCGGGTAGTAACATCAAAAGATATTGAAGGCAAAAAATTTTGTGGCGTTTCTTTGTAAAGGAGGTTATGTCTTTGCTTCTCTGTTACGAGAGTAGTTACTATCTGTAAAGATGTGTAAGCCCAAACCATCTTTTACACCGAATGGTATGAACAGTAAAGATGGAATAACAAATTGCTAAAAACTTCTGGTACGAGTTATGCGCTGATCCTCCATCAGTATTCGATGAATCTGGTTTCAGAAGGAAAGAAAGCTTGTATCGTTAAAGTGCTATTATCTGAAGCAAAAGGTTCATCCACTATCAGAGAACGAACAGCTGGTGTCATATATGAGATGAGGCAGTCGTGAGAAGCAAAGGGATGTAAGTGGACATTTTCAAGTTTTGAATAAAACGTTTTTAAAGATAAGATCCCAGGTAGACTTTCATTGATTTTCTTTTCTAAATCATGCTGTATAGAAGCAACTACCAGGTCTACTAATACCATCTCTTGCCTCAAGGTAGAGGAGAGGTTCACCAATTATTTTACTGGTTATCTCCAAATTTTTAATTCTGCCACTTGCTTCCCTTCGCTTCTCACTGCCTCATATGTAATAGATGGAAGATACCTGCTTGATTATATTTTTGGTAATGATCTGTAAGCTTCAAGGAAATATGTCAGCAATGCAGTGTATAGGTTATTTGTAAGTATGGGAAAGCTAGTGTCATTTTTGATGGGTACAAAGAAAGCACCACAGAAATATAATCTGCGTCCTATTTCAACAGTCAAGCCTTCTGCTCTAGAAGACTTTCTGCGTCTCAAATCTTGTGCTTGCTCTGAGGAGTTCATTGGATATAGTGAATGTTTGAAAAGTCTGAAAGTGGACTGAAGTGCTCAATCATATGCACAAACTGTGTTAGACATAGCTGTAACAATAACGATTTTGCTGAGGATCTAGATTCCAAAAAACATCTTGATAGCGAAGGCTTTTTGTTACAAGCTTAGCAGAAATTGTATGAAAGCAAAAAACAGTTCAGCGTAATTTTTCTGTCCATTTAATCAAATGTGCACCATTAGAGGGGTGGGGGTGGGGGAAGGATAATATTTTAGTATATAATTTCGTTTTGGGAGGTGAGCTACCGTTCTTATGGGGTGGACTCCTGATTTAATGCATTTTTGATTTGCATGAAATAATACTTCTACTTGAAATAAAAGGGGGGGGGGGGGGGGTGAGGATTTATTTTTTTGGCGGAGGGGGGGGGGGGTGATGTTGTAGCTTTGCGAGGAGGTGCATCATCGATCTTGGAAAATGGACACACTCGATTTCTAACTTTAACTTAGCATAAAATAATGTTTCCATATGAAATGTATGGAGCGGGGTTCGGGGGTACTGCTTCGTTTTACGTGGATAGGGGGGCTCTGTAGCATTGGTGGGTTATGTCATCCCTCTTGGGGGTTAAACACCTTTAATTTCATGCTTTTAAAATTAGTAAAACATAATATTCTCACTTTTTATTTACTCTAAAAATTCTGGAAAAATACCCATAACTGCAATTTTTAGATGCCCCCCATTCTAAAACCCGACGCACAACGGGGTGGGACTTTTTACCTGTTCTTATTGGGAGGGTAATAAACAATTTGCACCAGGTTTAGCTTTTTTTTTTTTTATGTTTGGGTCCGACCCCTATTTTTACTGTACTAGTGGTAAACTTATTGCTAATTTATTCGGAGTGGTTTCATTTTTGGACAATTTGTATTATTTATGGGATTTCTTGGAAATTTATTACTTAACGGTTTTTTTTCTGATAAAATCATATAGTAAATTTCGGCTCCAGATGTCATTTTGTCTTTTTTGTTTTGTTAAATTACGTTTTTTGGCATTTATACTGTCTCCTGTTACACCGTGTTGCTTTCTTCGGCTGACTTTTCATCCAGAAGCTCACACTTTGCATTGAAAAAGGTGTTCCTTGTAACGCCGAAACACGTGTCTGAAGGTAATTTGCAATTGTTGTGCTTCAAAACGTTTGTTAATTGATTCATTTAGTTTTCAGCACTAAGGTATTTATTCGTTATCTATGAAAGGTTGAAGCACTGAAAAATAAATAAATAAATAAATAAATAACTATCGTAAACTATAAGAAGTTACACAAATCCTTGTACATCTGAATATCCTTGTGCGTCTGAATATTTTTATTTAAAACTATGCCTCGTTAGTTTGATTTACCCTCAATCTTGAATCAGAGCAAAGGTTATCTTTACAATGCATAAAGATTGCATATAATATCCTAATTAATAAACCTTTAGATAGTTTTTATTCAAAATAAAAAATATTTTCCATCGATATTTTAATCATTTGCATACAAAAAGCATATTTGCATTTATAATCAAAATTAAACTTATCAATGTTTCTTTAAAACATTCTGGAGTTTCGTTTGCCATGGTTTTCCTTTGTAACAAAATTATCGAGTTCGGTATTATGTGTGTGTTTTTAACTATAATAAGAATCCTCAAAATATGTTTAGGGAATGTATTCTTATTAAAAAAAATTCAAACGCATTTCGTATTTAGATTAATTAAGTCTGTTTTATTTTATTATCGCATATATAATTGAATCGGTAGTTTGAAGAAGAGGACAACTCCAAAATATGAAAATTTGAATTTGAGTGGTAAAAAATTGTTTGGAGATTGGCTTGCAATGTGAGGCAGATCAAGAATACAAAAACCTATCTCTTTATGTGTCGAATTGAGTTTACAAAATTCATCAGTTGAAACAAGGGAACTAATCCGGTCTTTGTTCTCTTTTTCCAACTGATGAATTTTTTAAACTCGATTCTACACATGACGAGATAAGTTTTTGTATTCTTCTTCTGCCTTACATTGTGAGCCAACCTTCAAACAATTTTTTCCCACTCAAATCCGAATTTTCATATTTTGGCACTTGTTCCCTTCTTCAAACTAGCGATTCAATTGGGTTGTGACTAAGACTCTAATGTGGTGGTTGCTAACAATACGCAGTAACTACAAAATATGTGGTTCCTCTTTTGCCAGGGTAGATTTATCCGGACCGTAGTTTCCGATTTTGATGGATCGCTGCAACATGGCTTTGACTGAATGTCTCTCTTTTTCCGTGATTTGTAAAAATGTGATGCGTGGACTAAAATCATCTACAAATCGCTTAGTAATACAAAAGAAAAAAAATTACAATACATTTTTCGTGTTGTCAATTGCTTAAGTGTGCAGTTTGGTTTTCAAACTGAATCTTAAACACTTCCGAACTGATTAGAAATTACGTTTTAAGTTTAGCTACAAACGTTCTTTTAATTTTCTTAAGGATTAACTTCGAAGTGGTTTGTTTTATTTGCGGTACTTGTGTTTCTTTTCTTTCTTTTATTTTTTCCTTTTTCCCTCCTTGAATTTGCATCTGTATATAAGACATTGATAAATACGTTTACATTTTTTCTTTCACTCTGATCTCAATTCTCGCGGTGAAAAAACTTTAACAACTGTAACTGCATTGTAATAGTTTTAAGTATTGAAGTTAAAAGGGTACTTAGCAGTGAGTAGCAAACCCTTAAGTGAGATAACTCTTGAATTGATTAATTTACTGAAGTGAAACAACGCACGTTTGCGCAATGGTACAAAGAAAAACAATTAACAAACTTTAATTAAATAAAGAAAATAAGCTTTTCCACTAAAATGTTCGCTAAATGTATTTATTTTTCAATATTTATTAGTCAAAGAAAAAAAAGGTAAAAAAAAAAATTTTTTTTTCCTTTTTTTTTCTGATGGGAATAGATATCTCTGATCTTTGTGTAAGTAATTCGCTGAATGGAAATATGTTAACAATTTTTCTCCATCGCCCGCGGTTTTTTTGTGACACATAATTCAAGTATGTAAGAAATGAGTACATTCATATGTGGTGTCAATACTAAGTGATTTGTTTGTAAGATTATAAGCATATACTGATTTACAAGAGCATACTAACAGCATAGTTACGGCATTCAGAAACTAGTTTTGTCCTTATTATGGACTCATCCGTTTGAAATAGCTATGTCCAAACTGGATGCAGATATCCTCTCATTGAAGCTCAGATTACCTTCAAACTAGTAGCCTAAAATTAATTTAGCATACCAACAAGAGTCTACCGCAGTGGTACGGTTCAACTTGTCAATTGAAGGTAAACGCTTTAGGCAATAATCTGTAACTTACTGCCTTCAAACCGGGATTAAGGCTGGATTACAAGCATATACCGGTAGCTCGGTTACGATATCCAGAGACTGTAGCTTCACACTTCTTATGGGCTCTGGGTTACATTCAGTTTGCGAATTGAGTCACACCATTGTTTGCTCTGTTGTCCTAAGTAATATTAGCTACAAGTTTGAAGGCAACCTCAGCTTCACTATACTATAATAAAGTATATATGTATGGGGTTAAACTATTTGTATGAAGTTTTGTTTTAAGTACCTTAACAAATCTTCAATCAAAATATTTAAAATTAAAATTCTTGTGATATTTAAGATGCTCCTCTGCTTTATTTTACCTTTAGAAATAAGGTCGAATTCGAAATTGAATTCAGTGTGTTGCAATGAATGAAATAACTACTCCCTACTTATCCTACTTTGGAAATTTAAATAAATTACCATTGACAACATAATGGAAAATCTGGTGAAGCAAACAGGACTGTCAGTTAATTACATTGTAGAATTAGCAGGCAGAGTGGTTGAAACTATTAATGTTATACGTATACGGAGTATTATTCTACAGCTAGTTTTCATTTCTTTAGTTAAGCCTTGCCTTTTAATTATCAATCCTTAATTTGAAATTTGAAGTATATCACACGGTTGCAACTGTTTTAGTGAGCAGGAATAAAAGGTATGTTCATCTCCAACAAAAGATCATTGTAATTAAAATGCTCCAAAACATTACGAGTATAACTTATATTAATTAAAAAAATAATTAAGAAATTTGTCTATTTCTATTATGCATTTGAAAGAAAGGCTTCGAGAATTTTTCTGCTTGGGAATTCATCTAACGACGCGACGACTCCTATTTTTGTGACATTATGTTGATAAATAACGTAGCATGCATAAAATTTGAGCTCATTCCGACAATAATAATTTTGTAAAGAATGTATCTTTTTTCCTAGGATAAAAACAGTGAGAAAATAATGGAATTGTATTTTTTAATTACGTTACATGGAATAAAGACTGTCGATTAAACAATAATGGAGTAATATATTGGACGCTGTACGTTATGCTTTTCTCAATGCCTCTTAATTGCGTTTTGCATATTTCTTCGGAGGGCCTTGTACTGTGTATAAATTAAACCGTTTTTTCACTAATCTATGGAGAATTGCAGGTTAATGCTTTTCTTAGCTTAACTCTCCTTTACAGGCAGTTTTCATCGATTTTGCAATGCCTCCTTGCTTTAAGTACTTTTCTTCATTTTGACGAGAAATATGATCAAATTTGAAAAAAATCGTTTCTTCTTTGCAATTCCTCGCATACTTTTTCTGTCATGATATTAATTCAATGGTAAGGATGAACTTGATTTAGAACCATCTACTTACGGTAAAAAAGTTAAAAAAAATAAATAATTCTTTGGTTTACTCTGCCTTATTAAATGGCATTTTTGAACCAGACTCTTTAAACATTTTTATTTGCTCATCTAAATACAGAAAAGGTTGCTACTTCATTTCCTAAATACTAGAAAATGTTTATAATTTTTATTATTGCAGTTTCTAGAACTAGTTTGCCATCATTTTGCATGCAGCTAATTTTCTAAGAACGTAAAACCATTCAAAAGAAATTAAGTTAAGGATTAAGCTAAGTAGGTGAAGACCGTATATTATTGTAACATTTGAATGTAAAGCATCAAATACGCTTATGGTCAAATTATAATAAGGATGTTCCCTTCAAGTCAAAAGTACAGAATTTGTAATGTCTATTATTTCATTGATTTCACACGACTGAAGCACATGTTTTTGAACTAGTTTCCTATTTTATCAGGTGTGTCTCGTCTCAAAAATGAAACAAACGTTTTTCAGTTCATAAAAATGTACTCTTTTTAATGATATGAAGAAAAAAAAATTAAAGATGACCCATTTCAGAAATGTCTTTGAAATTGAGACAAAATTGGCGTAAAATTGTTTTGGTTGGATTTAAAGCTTGGATAATTCAGCAATTATTTGAGCCATCAAGATGCAACTTGCACACCTTTTTGACATAACAGCATGCTACAAACGAGGGAAAAATTAGATTCAGAAAAATATTCTCTAAGCAGATACAAGCCGGTGATGTACGGTTGGAATTTGTAAATATCTGATTTTAAGCCTATTTTGGCAGCAAATCGAGAAAAATATACCGTGCATAGAGCTTTTGCCATACTACTAGGCTCTTCTACCTCAAAAGTTGATCAGGATCACCAAATATCAATATTGTAACCATCTTAGGTCGCGAGCAATGAACGCACAAACTTGGTGATTTTGTCATTTCAGTTGCAACGCAAAAAAAGAGGCCTTTATAAAACTTTTGATATTTGGCAGAACTATACGACTTATGGAGCTGTAATTTGGCGTAGCTTCATCTAAGTCTTATACGTACACCCAATAAAACTTTCATGAAAATTGGAGAAGTTCGAGTGGGGACCCTTAGGTTACTTGACATGTAATGACCCTCCTTTGAAATCTGAGTAAAGATAAGCTCAATCAGGCACATCAACGAAGGTGTCCTGATCTACGTTCTCAAAGCACACAGGCACTTTTGGTTCCTGATTCCATAACGTAACTTTTTTTGAGCTGCGAGTTAGGCAAATGAAATTGAGTGATAACCAATTAACGTGTTGTATGATAACTATAGAGCTCATTAAGAACTTTTTTCAAGAACTCTTTACTCAAATCTATGCGGGGATCAAAGGTTAAGCCTGCCTTGGAAAGTCCGATGTAACCCAGAATGGTGCTGTGATACTGAAAGGTCACAGTGTTTTTTTACAAGTGAGGTGGATTTTTATGCCGCGTTCAACGGCAAGACACTTAAGGTGGCCAGTTGTTAGTCAAAGTAGAGTAACCTGTATGCCACGGTCACATTTCATTTCTTGCAGAGCACCAGCGGATGTTCCGGGTACCATTCGTAAACAGGTGTAATTCTCCAGACCAAATTGAGCCTGGGTATTTCATTTGAGTACAATTCTTCATAAATAAGCGAAGAACCGGTGATCGTTTCATTCTCACTGCCCTGTTTAATCTACCTGCCACCTCATTACTACGAATGCTTACCTGTGAAGGGATTCATTTGAGATGGATGTCATGGTGCTGTTAAATATTCTTCAGTTTGAGTTGAATAGATAAGTTAGTTCCATCGTTTACCGTGGACCAGATACTAAGATATTGTAAGACACTACGGCTGTCTGATAAAATCCAGAGTTCACCAAAAAGCAGTAATAGGATATGATTGCATCAAACCCTGCATTTATAGCGATTAACTCGCTCCTGAAAACAGAACAATTGTCAAAGTTATGCGTTTTGTGATTAAACTGACCGAAAAAAAAGTCTTTCGTGTTACTTTGAATTTCATCTGCAAGAGGAAAATGACAGCCATCAAAAAAAAAGCTTTGTAAATATTTTTTTGAAAATATTATATGCGTGTTGAACTTACTTTTACCTTTGTATTCTTAAAAAAAAAAAAAAAAAAAAACCCCTCAGCAAATGATAGTTTTTTTTTCTGCCTCGTTTTTCTTTTCTAAGAAAATAAGGGAAAAAAAAAACCCTTATAAAACATAAAAATAGTACCTCGAAGAACTTTTGATTTCAAAGTGAGAGTTAAAATTTTTGTTCACTTTTGTGACAGTAAAAGTTTATTTTATAATGAATAAGTCAAACAACAGAAAAAAAAAAACATTATAAAGTAAATGTGTACACTTTTTCATCGCTAAAGCAATATTCTCGTTAAAGCCAACATACAATGATATAAAACCTTAAAACTATTTTACTCAAATAATTTATTTAACGAAGAGTTTGAGTTTTTGAAAAATGAGCTTATATATTTGTCGAACTACTATTGTGAAAGTTGCATTTCTATCAAATAGAAATTGCTCGAATGTAGAATTGTAACGAGATCTGCCAAATTGAATAATGGAAGCATCGGTATTCTTTCCACTCAGATGGAGTCGTTTCCTTGTATTCTATGGCCAAAATAATTGAGTTTTGAATTTACTGAATTGAATTATGCATCGACGTAATTAGATTGGCCAAAGTTCAAGTTGTCCCTTAAGAGTTGTGTAACCTCTCCTGATAGCAAAATAAATAATGTTTGAGGCCTTGCTAATTAGATGAAAATTGAATGACTACAGAAATGAGAGCATGTTATTAGAACATGATTTATAAAGTGAAAAATAATTTTTGTTCGGGTAGTTAGTCAATAACTTTTGTTTCACAATTTTTTTTCAGTGAAACAAGTAATTTTTTTATAGGAAATAAAATGTATTCATATTTTAATGGCGATAGGGGAATACTTACAAAATATTTAGGTGCCCCATTTGATCTAATACATCTTTAATGCTTAGACTGTACTTCGGAAGTTTAAAACGTAGTCAAGAAATGCAAAAAGAAAAGCAATACATTTGGCAAATAAATGATGTAAATTGTAGACTTATTTTCAACAGTGCTGATTTTTCTCACATTTTCCACACATAATAAAATAAACAAATTGACGTAGCTTCCATTTCTGTGCAATGCAGTAAAATTTCATTGCAGCGAATATCAATACAGTGAAATGTGAGTTTCAAAAAAAAAAAAAGTTCAACTTTAATTGCCATTACATTGCTGCAACTCCGTTACACGGAAAATCCCGTTACTATGAGAAAAATTTGTTGTTACTTGATTTGACTGTATTGCTGTTTACTTCGTACCATTTCATGTTATGTGATGAAGTCCAGCTGGGATTTTGGCTGACAATCAATAAAGGAGAAACTACAGTCAAGCTACAGAGTGTTTTTTACTATAAACCTTTTTTAATTGGTATTTGTGTTCCAACTATAAGTATGTACGTAATCACCTGCATTTGATTTTTTCATGAGTTTATCTACAAATGATTTCTTTTTTTAATTACATTTTTGCTGCATAAAACTTTCTAACGCAATTAATTGGGTTGTTATTCCTCATTAATGAGTTTTTGAACAAATATTTACATATCCACGTGTTTATTTCTTTGTTTTGACAATGAGCACGATAAACATACCTTGAACAATAGAATATGATCTTTTAACTTCTGCATGCTGAGGGGTGCAATTTACAAGAAAATGTTTGGCAACTAAGTAATTTGAATGGGAAAATTTCCATCAGTAACAGCAACCACCTATGGAAACGGTGTTGAAACATTGAAAAAGGTTGAAAAGTGTTCATATTGCATGATGCTCGATCATTGTAGTCGAGAGACTTGGCTCTTTCCAAAACCCAGCTTTTTACTCACATGAAAACCTGGCTCGGAAGACTGGATTTTGGCTCAACAAGCGCAGATAGTTGACTGTAAGACCAGGGGTCTGCCTCCTATAACAAGTGTTAGGATATTTTTTATCACGTTGCAACAAACGTCTCAGAGTGACTGTGTGGAGAAGAAAACGAATGATATATCTTAAAACTTCAAATAAAAAAGCTTATGTTTTCGTAGTGGTTTTTATGTCGTGACCTATCGAAACTTGGGGGGGGGGGGGGGGGAAATGACCCTAAAATGCTCAGAAATAGTATTTTGGAACATTACATTACCATCATATAATCGATGTATGTCTTTTTGAAAACTTCCGAGTACCGTAAACCGGGGTGACATTGCCCATTTTGCAAGTTTAGAGTCGATTTTTTTGTACTTGCTGCAAAAACATTGGAATATTGAACATTTTGTGCTTTGAGGTAGGAAAAAAGGAATCGAGATTGCTAGTACATTTCATTTTTGATTGATTTGATACATTTTTAAAAAGAGAAAAACAGGGTGGGCAAAGTCAACCAGCTAAAAGGGTTGACATGCCCACTTATACTCTTCATAGGAAAACGTCTTCAAATATTTTGTTGAGCAAAGTTACCTTATTAGGGGTAAAGAAAAACACACTGTCTATTAAATAAAACTATTTATTGAACAAAGGAATGCAGGAAATGAATATAAACATTGAAGTGTACAGGAAAATTTTGAAAAAAAGAAAAAATTCTTTTTTATACACAACAAAGCAAGGTAGTACTTCATCAGCAATAGTATTAGCAAACATTAGAGAAATACTCAATTTAGAGTATCTGCTACAGTATTCCTTTCGCATACTGCGTTCAGGATATTTCACTCCACTTCGAAGGATCATTAATTTAGCACCCGTGTCATCACTAAGATCAGTTTCAGAGGATCAGATCAGTCGTAGTTCAGGGTATTTTTGGGTGGGACGGTAAGCAAGGATTCATATTGATGATCGAAATAAGAAGATATAGGTTCAGGAACCTCCACTCAGCACTTTATCGGGCTATATTTTGACATTTACTTTGTGAGAGCTCTTTTTCATGACGGTTCAAAAATGAATTAAACCAATCTTCCCCTGGGAAGATTATTCCTGAACTTCACACACACTCTACTAGCTCGAGACAAGTAATCTTTAGCAATGAGTCGTATATCTATTGATTGCACAGTCATGTCCTAATCGGCACACTCGAATATTTGTTTATCTCCCTTTCCTCTGGAACTGTTAGGTATGTTTTCCCCTCAAGTTGTATATTGTTTTTACCTTGAGATTTCTCAAAGTTATTCGGAGAATCTTATGCTTTTCAGCCAAATAGAAAACCTTGCCAAATCGACACACAAAGCTCAACAACATCACAAAATGCCTTGTCGAACATAGTATTCGTGTATGAGACATAGTGACGGTTTTCCTTTATAAGTGCGTGGCATTTCACAAACATTGTTTGAAGCATATACAGACGTATATTAATAGTAATCATTATTCATTCATATATTTTCAAGTAAGGATACATTTTTTTTTGTACGGATCAAGTGGGCAAAGTGACCCCAAATTTTTTATAAAAGTCGGGGTAAATTTACCCACAAGGATTATCCTAGTGTTTATGGCTTTGAAAAAAAAATGAGAAGGCTACCTCTTCCTTATTATAAGAGCAACAGGAAAATATAACAGGCGGTTCTTACTGACTCAACACGTGGACAGCGCAGATGTAGTTTAGAGCACACTAAAATTTCCTTGTACAGCCTTACAACCAACAAAGCAACCTGTTTGACTAATAACTTAGCAAGAACCATTCCGCCTCTTCATAGTGCATTCTACACAAAGCAGAGATGATATTGCACCACCTTAGAGCATCGGAGCGGAATCTTGATGTACTCTTTTTAAGAGGTTGAACTTGGAATTAAAATTGGGCAAAGCCACTCCGTTTTACGGTAGTAGTATTTCAGCAAAGATCAATAAATAAACTTTACAGGATGTAAAATAATTATCGGCTAAATAAGTTTCTGAAGGTATTGCTGTCATAAAATAAATAAATAAATAAATAAATGTACGAACGAAGTGGAGAGCAAACGAAAAGGAAGACATAAATTGGCCTCCATTTGGAGACAATCATAAAATTTGCTGCAAAAAATGAAATGGCAGTACCCAGCAGCGTCAGTTTGGCGGTTCATGTGGTTTCGGGTAAAAGTTGCCGTCTTTTTCTCAGGTGACCCAGGCCTAATCCCGAACATAGGAATTTTCCCACGCTACATGGCAATCTTAAGGTATCACACTGAAAGGTAGGATATTGTTGGGGATAAATGCCAATTTGAAGGTAGTTCGCCTGAACCATATGTGAACGTTTAGATTTCGGCCGGGATTCTCTGCCAAATTGGTTTTGATTTTTTACATCGGTTTGCAGCACCATCAGAGGTGTATTCCAGGCCTTTCTGGAAACTCGGGAGAGTCATTTGCTCAAAAGTCATTTCTACCCAAAATTAATATGTAATTAATTGGTTAATCGTAGTTTCATTGCAATATATTTATTTACAATTGAGGCAGTGAGAAGCAAAAGGATGTAAGTGACAAAATTAAAAATTTGGATATATCCAGTACACATGGTAGGTGAACCTCTCTTCTGTCTTGGGTCAAGAGATGGTACTAGTAGACATGGTAGTTGCTGCGATACAGAATGATTTAGAAAAAAAAATGAAAGTCTGTCTAAGATGTTATCTTTAAACACGCTTTACTCAAAACTTGAAAATATCCACTTACACCCCTTTGCTTCTCACTGCCTCAATTATGTTTTGAAAGTGAACCATTCTTGTATTAATGGTGCGTGATGTGTTTATTTATTTTTTGTTTTTTTGTTTCAACCGAAACGATAGTGCTGCTCTGTGCGTTCATCATTTTTTCAAGAAGTCAGAAAGCTGTAAAATGAAGTCTCCAAAAAGCGTATGTTTGTGTGAACGCGCAAAACTCGAAAACTACTCGGCCGATTTCACTAAAAATTTCACAATATATTTCTTTCAGCACCGGAAGGGTTTGCAGACCAGTTTGAAAAAAAAAAAAAAAAAAGAATATTTTTCTTTTAATTTCAATTTAGGCAAAATTTTGACATAAATTCCCGAATATGGGGATGAAAATTAATTGTATATATTAATATTACATATCGTTGGAAAGGGTAGAATTTTCCGCGTTCTACGCAATTTGTTTCTATGCTCTACCTTAATTACGGCCGGAGTTATTTGCATTTTTAGCACGAATTTTTTTAGGCTTAGCTGAAATTTAGGTCATACTTTCTTCATTAAATCTATCAATAAAAAGTGAAAGAATTGTCCCACAGTTTTCTTTTTGACACCATTCGAAAAAGCGACATTTTTTACTTCAGATTTATCTCGACCTTTAGTCGAAAAAAATAACCTCCTATCTCCAAAGGAAAAAAATTACGAGCCTTTTTAAATCAAGTTAGAAAAAAAATCTCATCTGCATTCAAGTAGCTAACCATTTTATTTTCGAGTTCCCACGGTTACGCTTTTTGAATCCATTGTTTCTTTCCATTTTTTCATTTAAAACTTATTTTGTTTTGTGTTTCCATGGTTACACTTTGTAAATCCATCTTTCTCATTTTATTTTTTAAAAGTATTTTAATATCTGTCGCCATTATTTGGAAGGGAAATTTTGCATGATGTTTTTTTTTCTTTTATTTAAGCCTGATTGTTGAATATGACACACACTTGACACAATTTTTATTTCCAAAGTAGACCGGGCAAAGTCGGGCAACGTAGCTAGTCTCGTACGTAACAAAGACCCTTTACAAGTAGAGGCTTGAATGCCCTCCTGTAAATCGGACCTGAGTATGCGCAATATGCAACTCTTTTTTTTTTTTTCTTCATTGTGAGAAGAATAAACAGAAGAAAACTTTCTGAGCTTTAACATATTTCTGAACTTTAACCTTCTCGTAAACTTTATAAATTCGAATCTCATTTTAATTTATAACTCTGCGTGGGTAAAATTTTGAGCAAATGGCTATAAATACAACGCTCGAAGTTTTCCTTTTCCCTAAAAATAAAAATGCTTGTTTGTGATTACCTTACCAAAGATCATGCGAACAATCCCACGCAAAAAATGATTTCTAAAATTACGTTATTTTTTCAGAATCCCACTCGCGTGTTACGAAACAAAATACTATGTTAGGAATTTTGTAGGAATTTGTGATCATAACGTTTTATTTTATTTCCAAAGTAAGACAGTAAGAGGAAAACAATTTGCTTCTCAGTTTATTGTCCCTTTTCTTATTTGTATAAATAATAGTACCTTACTTCTAAAAACAATAAAATCTAATTAGTATAAATAATAAGGTACTGTGCAATAAAAACTGTTGCAAATTTTAATCTAAAGCACCCATTATCAGTGTATATGACCTTTTTTTCCGCCATCTGTTTAAAAAAGTTTTCGTTTCAGGATCTTGAAGAAATATGTTAAAATTTTTTTATATTACTTGACTAAAAATAATTATTTGATGCATTTAATTTTGATTAACCATCATTCTTATATATGTGCGTAACTTACAATATTAAATACTCATTTTTGATAGAGATAGAATAGATTTGTTTTCATAGAAACAAAGTCGTTGAGTTCATTTAAAAATAAAAACATGATTTAAAGGCTGATCTAAAATACAATAGACAGTTTCAAAAATCCGAAGTAGTTGGGGATAAAACTACTTTTTAAAATTGAAATTAAATCATCCGAAAAATTCTTAGTCCTTAATACTTTATCCAATTAGAGAGACCTTACAAGTAAATCTACCCAAGTGTCACTCGCCGATTGTAA
Source organism: Uloborus diversus (assembly GCF_026930045.1). Lineage (NCBI taxonomy): Eukaryota > Metazoa > Arthropoda > Arachnida > Araneae > Uloboridae > Uloborus > Uloborus diversus. The sequence continues at coordinate 163,013,385 of NC_072731.1, read as the reverse complement.
TAGAACGTTGCGCTCCCATAGAACAATTAAAAATACTGAATTCATATTTTTTTATTTGCAATAAATGGGGTGAATTTTACCCCTAAATATTGGATAGTTGGGATGATAGAGGGTGCAATACATTATTTTATTTTGAATTTTAATTACAAAAATTTAAAAAATGATTGAAAATTTGAAAAAAAAAATGTCAACAAACTAAAGTTGACGTATGATCCGTGAAGAATTTTCTGAAAATATTATTAATAGGGTTAAACCAGCCTTCACAATTTTACCCCATCACGGTGAATGACTTTGAAACTTAAATCTATCGTAAGAAAGATAGGGTCACCGGGGTAAAATGGGTATAAAAAACAGCATTTTTGATTTCAGTGACCCATAGCAGAAATATCATGAAATATAATTGTGTTTTTGTTCAATATTCTATACATTGTGTATCTTAGGTCTAATTTGGACATAGTTTGTGTTAACTTTTTACTTTAAATTTAGTGTAAAGGGGTATACCTATTTACCCTTGTGTATACCCAGTTTACCCCGTGCTTCGGGGTAAAATGAATATATGCTGTTTTAAGTTGAACTACACTGTAACTAATGGAGAAATTTTTTTTAATTGAGTATAATTGCATTGGAGGATAAAAACTTTAATCCAAAACAACCACAAAAAATGTTTACAGAACCAAATTTTTGGACAAAAGGCGCGTTGGCAAAGTCTTGCGGTTTGGCTGAGGTAGTATTTTTACAACTTTATGATTCCTGCACAACATCAACATGTCATCTTTCTTGGGGAGCACATAGGATAACTTGGCAGATGATTTTGTAGCAAACTTCTCAGTATATTCACCTTCAGCTGAGATTTCAGTGATTAAACCTATGAATTCCACAAATTTAACAACCGCCCTGTCGCCAATTGCTGGGATGAACAATTAGGAGAACCACTAATTTTCACTCCTACTTCATTAGTTATTTTATCAATTATTGTTAATGTCTTTTTTTTTAATTTCTTTAATTTATGTGTATTTATTTATTTTTTCTGCTTTTGTTTGCCTCTTGCCTGTTCGTGTACAATCTTGCAGCCACCTGCTCTGTAATTAAAACTTCTCCCACCTTTGTTTGAACTTTTTTTTTTTTTTTTGTAAATTTTTCATTTCCTTACCAGTGCTAAAAAGTGGCTGTGAACCAAGAGGTATAGCAGGAGGATTTAGTTATTCAGTACATTTTTGCTATGAGACATAAGGATTCTGTTGTGATTGTGCGTGAGGTTGTACTTAGACTATGCTCTGAGCATGGGAGGTTGGTAGTTTTAAAAGGAAATTAAAAAGACAGCGTATTAGCAATCAATACTTACTATGTTTTCTAATATGTAGCAATGAACCATATACATGATAAACTTACAGTAAATCACTAACCTACAGTAATCATGAACTATATCAATAATAATCGAAAAATGTAATACCTTTAAGTACTAATTGGTGTAAGTTATAGTAATTAAAATAAAACAAATAAATACAGAGTAATTATTTATAAAACTTTTTAAAACATACTTTTAGTTTAAAAGATGAATAATATCTAACATTTGTCTTGCAAAGATAATTTAAATTTTTTAATCTTCATGCATTCAATGTCTTTAACTCGAAAATGTTGGCTATACCCATTTTACCCCGTACAACTAAAAGTGCTATAAAATTTTTGTAAATATTAAAATTTACCTATTTTTTGAGTTTTTTGTTAGAAAAATTCTTTTTCTATCAAATCCAAATAAAAAACTTCCAAAAATCTTCCTGTAAATTTTTTTAGAAAGAAGTTTATCACTCACTATAAACGCATTGTTTTGTGTTCTGAAAATTAAAACTGTTGCTAAGCCTGGGAAATGAGTTGCTAGATTTTTTTTCCTCAAGTCAAAATGTTGCCTGATATGTAAACATTTTCATCATATTTTTTTTCTTTTCAAAAAATGTTGTCCAGTAGAATAAAATCAAGAAAAATGCAACTATACCCATTTTACCCCGGCTACCCATTTTACCCCGGGTCCCCCTATCAATAGAAAGCTCTATGTTTTAGCTTTACGATAGGTTTTAAAATTTCATTCTACTATAATTAGGAGAGATGACATAGTCATTTGATCTCAATTATCCAATATTTAGGGTAAATTAGGGGTATTTCTTCCCGAAAAAGTGTTTATTGCCTACATAAAAAAAAACATGTTTTGCCCCTTTTTAATGCTTTTTAAGCACATCTATGTGATAATGGGATGGGAATTTACCAACTACAACTACACATCACTATACATCTTTGAAGTAATACAACCACCTTTTATTCGTTCATAATACATTTTAAGCTCACCCTGTCTCAACATTACCACACTCACTAATTTAAACAATGATTACTTTCTTGCTCGTTTTTTAATTTTTTGTTAAGTAATTCGTGCAATAAAAAAAATTATTTGAGTATGAACCGTTTAGTTTCAACTTTTAACAAAAATGGTGAAACTTCACGTTCGGCTTTAAGTTATCAAGAATTGCTTGGCGTAGAGCATTGTGATATATGCATGATTGTATATGGCCGTCATGTCACCAAATATTTGTATAACATTACTTCAGACCATTGAGAAGCGATAAAATGGAGGGAGTGAAGACTTTCAATCGAGAAGGAAAGATCCCAAGTCACGAGATTGATTTTAAGGAAAAGCGTTGAAAGAAATCAGGTTTCCTTCCCTAGTTTCACGCAAAACGTGTCAACCATTCACCGTCGTTGAGTCACGTGACTTGAGCTCTTTGCCCAAGCATTTGCTTAGCCAACGGTTGGACTAGCTCCTTCCATTTACTAGTACCTGCTCTAAGCTTCAGACTTCAGAGGTTTTTACATCTCCTTTTCGTATTAATTTGTAGATATCATAATATTTGACATAGTTTTGAGCGAATACTGCCTTTTATGTGGCTGACTTAAAAATGGGTTTCGCCTCTTGGACAAAGCAGGGGTACATACGATTATCTAACATCCCTTTATAGCTATTCGTAAAGAAGAAAACTGTTTGTCTAGAATTATAACGGAAGTATAGTTTACGCATCGTCTTTACGCATTAAATAGGGGAAAAAATAATGTCCAATGAAATATAACTCGTGTTTTTTTTTTCCCCACAGAACTTCATTACAGCTGCATAATAATTTAAAAGTAGAGACAACTCTTCCACAAGCCGATGAGTTGTTCACTTCGTGTGTACTTCACATAGGAACAGTTTCATTTAACTAATTTTGTTTTGCATTATAAATGACACCTAACACTAATCAATTTGAAAATGAACTTCATTCTAACCTATTTATAACCATAAGTTACATTTTTCAAACTATAATTTTCATTTTTATCTTTGTTATATAGTTTTTTTTCTTTCATTTCATAAATTACATAAATTCTTAAAATAAAACCCAAAAACTCTTTCCATAATGTTTGCGAAATGAAAACCATCATTTGAAGAAAAAAAAAAAATAAGTTGATTAAAATAGTCTCATTTTCCATTTCTAACTTACTTAATGCTAGAAAATGAGCAACAGCTTTTACGAAAAGGGTTATTAAAGCCAGGTAAACGTATAAAATGAAATACAAAGAGAAAATTCGGGAGAGCGCGGAGGAGTAGTAAACTCTACGTCAGAAAGATTCTACGTGCGTCAGAGCATTTCGCACATGCGTCCTGAGAGGTGCGCTCAAGGGAAAGAAGATTTCGGTTAATTTCCTTTCAGAATAACTTTAAATGTGGGAAACATTCTCAACATTATTACTAGTTAGTTCGTAGTTTAACATTAACGGTGCCTTGCAAAGAATTGCTTAATTATAAAGGAGAAATTATGGGCATCTTTCATTAACGTATTTATATATAGGGGAGAGTGTTGTTCCTTGGGACACTTTTCATGTTTTAATTTTTAATGCAAATTAATTAAATCAAATTTAAAATCTAAAAATCACATTAAAGTACCCCAAGATATTTCTATGCAATATATATATATATATATATATATATAATATATATATATATATATATATATATATATATATATAATATATATATATATATATATATATATATATATATATATATATATATATATATATGTATGTATATATATATATGTATGTATATATATATATGTATGTATATATATATATGTATGTATATATATATATGTATGTATATATATATATGTATGTATATATATATATGTATGTATATATATATATGTATGTATATATATATGTATATGTATATATATGTATATATATATATGTATATATATGTATATGTATATATATATATGTATGTATATATGTATATGTATATATATATATATGTATGTATATATGTATATATATGTATATATATATATATATGTATATATATATGTATATATATATGTATATATATATGTATATATGTATATATATATATAGTATGTATATATATATATATATGTATATATATATATATATGTATATATATGTATATATATATATATATGTATATATATATATATATATATATATATATATATATATATATATATATATATATATATATATATATATATATATATATATATATATATATATATATATGTTTTTTGAATTTAGACAGTTTGAAAACAAATATTGCCAGCTATTTAAAGTAAGAGTTCCAAGCTGTTCCAAGGTATTACATCCTATTGTACCTTGGGACACATCCTGTTTGTACCATGGGAAAGTCTTCATGATTCAGGAAACAGCCATATACTTGAGCCAATTTTGCAAAAAAAAAAAAAAAATCTCATGGTAAAGGAAGCTTGTTGGTAATGTGGAAACATAACCTGTACCGCTTGTGAGGCGTTGCACTTTTGTGGTGAACGGATCAACTCGTTACTGTGTTTGTTTAGTAAGCCTGTAGGAGCGTTGTTAGTCAACGCGTGGTTTATTATCACTGAAGTTGTTGTTTTAAGTTTTTCTTGATTTTTCAAACTTTTGAGGTAAGTCTTTAAAGTTGGTTTAATTACTTAGTCCATTGAGCTATTTCTTAGTACTTAGGCAGTTATTGGTTAAGCAAAAATTTCTCTGCAATCTGGTACAATTAAGTGGATTCCTAGCTTGAAAATATAGCGTAGTTTAATCTTCATAGTTCAATATGGATATGATGGTAATGTGGAAGCCATTTGAATTTTTAGCGGGGATGCTTTTTCGAATGATGTTTAAGTGGAACTTTGGACCATATGTTCGGTTTGTGAGTGTTGGTGCCATACTTTGTGCGCTGAATGCGTAAATTATCATTACATTTAGGACTTTTGCAAGTGAACATTTCATTTTATTTATTTATTTATTTTTTTATTTAAAAGTTTAATTCTTAAGCCTTTGTATTAGTTTTGCTATGTATGATGAATACTTATTTAAGTATGAATTTTTTTAGTTAGTGTTTTTATCCAGAAAACAAATGTTTCCACATTACATGCACATTTTGAAAATTGGGTTAAAGTTTCAATTTATTATTAACTATTATTAATACAATGTAAACGTAATGTTTTGCATAAAACCAAAAGCGGTTATTGTTATAATCTTTTATTGAAGTGTTTTCCAGAATGTAGACACATTTCATTGATAAAAAAATTAGACACACCAAAAATTAAAATTCCCCATTTGCACCACTTCCTCTAATGAATTAAGTTATGAAAAATGAATAATGAGTTAAAGAATTATTATATAACATTAAATGAGTTTAAAAGACTACATAATATTAGAGCATTTCTCCATGTTCTTAAACCTATGTTAATTATAAGAAAACATGCATATGCTGTACCTTGGAACGTGTCCTAAGGTATAATATGTTTAGCTGTCTCAAGATACAACCATCACATGATTAAAAAAAACCAAAATGGAGGTCAATCTAGATGCACTACCATTATTTTTTCATAACCAAAATATTTAAAGTATTTCTCTTCTCTTTTATAATAAAATAAAATTCAGTTGATTAGTTTTACAAATACAAAGACAGAAAGTGAAATAAAAATGAAGAAATTTTTTACTTTGGAGTCATGAAATTTTTTTTCTCTCACAAAATCGTCAATTTTACTCATTTGATGCTGATTTTTACTATGGCACCATTAAGTGGTGAAGGTTACTATTAGAGACTACGAAAACATGTCTGCTAAAAATAGATTCTTAGAAATTAGCAATGTCCCACGGTACAAAAGTCCTAGGATACAACTCTCCCCTAGATATTTGTGTGTATGTGTGTATGTGGGGGGGGGGGGGTTGTAAGAGATTAAAACTGGTAAATTTTGACATTCCGTGGTGAATGTTGACATTCACAAACCAAGGATATCGACGATGCATCCAATATTTCCGGTGGATCAACGGTGAAGATCGAAATTCTCAAACTTCGGCCTTTTGCGGTAACCTATTCTATACATCAGGATGTGTCGAAAAACATTTTTTAATAATTGAAAATGTTAAGTTGGTAAAACTTTTCTCCTAAGTTAAGTTGTGGTATATAGCCAGTAAAAATAGGATTTTTTGCACCACAAATTTATGAAAAAGAAATATTTTCAGAATTAGTTCCTCATAGCATGTAGAGTTAATCCTAAAAAGTCCCCTTAATTTTTATGTGAGCTTCCATCCAAAATTGCGGATCAAAGATGGCCGCCAAGTACTTTTTGCCTTCCTCTTAAATCGGTCAAAAATAAAGATTTTTTAGTTCTAAAAAAGTCTCTATGCTCTAAAAGTAATACTCTTTCGAGATATATATCCTAATATAACCAATAAAAAAGTTCAAACAATTGTTTTGACACCAAAAGCTAGAATTTCTATTTTCTACGTAATATGCAACAGAACAAAAAGTTACTAAAATAAATAATTTTTTATGGCATTCTTTTTAAACTATTAACTGCAAAATGATTGATATTATTTATTTATTGATATATCCCCCATTATTGAATTACAAAGTAGCTTTTATTTCATTTCTTAAAGAAATCTTGCTATCTCTTGCTTTGAAAAAATGATATGATAAGAGAAAAAAGTGTCCTTATATAGAATTTTCAAAAAAGTTTCAGAATATCATTCATTTAGTGCTATAAAACTGGCATACAATATCTTATTGAAAAACATGTAAAATATAAAAAGGAAAAAGATAGTAATATCAGTGAAATCTAGAAAAAAAGCACCATCATTCAATATTATCATCTTTATCTTCAAAACTGGTGCACAGAAACTGAATTTTTACACGTTTCAAGAAAACAATGCATGCAAAACTTGGAACATTTAAGGTCTGCGTTTTCATTGGCATCTAGATCACAGTCTCACATAATTTCTGTTAATTTGTAGTCACAAAACATTAAATGCAGAATTCTTCGGAAGCTTCGTGAAGGGACGAAAGCATTGTGAACAGTCCACCTTCCTTCATAACTTATCCCCATTTAATTGGATTCATGATTTTCCTAAGCCACTGTTATACTTTTGGGTAAACACAAAATGAATACTATGAAGCTACTGCACTTGTTGGTGGAAGAGTTGCCAGGTTTAAAATTTTGAAGCAGGAGTTTTGGTTATTTTGTTATTATAGCGATTATATCGTAAGATGTCTAGAGAATTAAGTGTTACTCCCACCAAAAAGATGTTTCAGCAACACTTCTGCAATCTGGGTGACCTTTTCTGGATGGATAAAGCTGAAAACTACTGAACTGTGAGATCAGAGAAAGCAGTTTGATATTTTCCTGTAGCAACTTGAAAGCTCCAGATTTACATTTTCTGAATATAGCTGGTGTGGAGTTACATCCTGTGGCTGCGTGGAGAAAAAGAAGAGGACACTTCAAGGGAACCAAGCAAGCCCATCTATCCTCCTGGAACCAAAGGCTTCTTTCAATGTATTGACGCATTTTTCTTTGTACTAAATTGGTTTCAGGGTAAAAAATACAGTGATGTTCCAGACATTCCTCTTTCAATTAGAGGCGAGAGCAGCCTGTAATGTATAAGTATTTGTTACTGCAACTGGTCTGGCATGTTTTGATTGCAATTGAGCAAAATAATATATAGGCGTCCCTATCCAGTTGTGCAACAGTGATTCCTTCTAATCGGAAGTATTCCATCATAATTTGAATTAATTTTTATTTGTTCTCAGAATTCTGAAAAATGTCAGTCTATTTAGTCGTTGCCACTACATTTTCTTCAAAAAGAAATAGTCTCAGACATTTTCGGCATTTTTCTACTTTTTTCTTCACAATGTTAGTTGGTAATGCACCAGTGTATCCATTAAAAACCAAAGCCCTTCACATAAAAACAAGTTTTTTCTGAATAAACCTGACGTATTTGAGGCAGATGTTTTTTTTTTTTTTTTTTTTTTTTAATGTCTGTCTCGTCCCATTCCCATGCCAACGTGTGCATAAGAAATTCTTTTCTATAATGCACGAATAGATTGATGGCGGCTTAACAGAAAGCTTTACTATTTTAATGATAGCTGCCACACTTGATTTTTTATCCTTTTTCAGAGAAACCGGATTAAAAAGCAAGGGAAGTTCAGGGGCAAATTCGTATTTGAGATGATCTTGTAAATTATTGCTTTATTTGAGAACAGCTGCAATCCTGGCGAAAAACTGTGGAAGAAGGAGTAGAACACTCATTTCTTAATAATAACCTTATTTTCCGAAGTTTAACTTTTAAATGCCCAAAAGAACTTCCTAAAGTTGAAGGCAGTATTTTTTCACCGACATTTTTTCCCATTGTCATATAATTATATGGAAATATATTTAAAAAAAAATCATTCTTAAATAACTTTTGCTACCTAAAATACACAAAAAATACGATTTCGAGATAACCTTTTTTTATTAAAAATAAAAGTTTTGAACCATTTTCGACGAATTTTTATCGCAACCGTGTTTTTTTTTTTTTAATTTTTATTTCTCACTTAATACCAAAAAATTAATTTGTGAACCATTTTACGACTTATGGTATTTTTAAGGAGCTAAGCAGATCAGCAATTATTGGGTACAAATAACGTTTTTTTACGCAACTATTTATGATGTACATGGTGGTTATAATTAAAGTTAGCCTGTTTAGATCCCTCTAATGACCGTTCTACGCATCGGATTTCGATGAAACTTGGAATATATATTATATAGACCATGGGGAGCAGGATTATGCAATAAAAATAGTTCAAAACTCGACGATAGGGGGCGCTCTACACACGTAAAACAAACGGCAAACAACAATGTTGTGTATGAACTGTTACTGCATCTCGATTACATTACCGTACGGTATGGTTTCAACGGTGATTTCATCCTCGGTCCCTATTTCTTCGATGAGACCCCACCCTAAGGTCCTAAAGGTGTTCCGTCACAGGTCCCCGATATTGTGTACTTCTTGAGCAGCAAGTTATTCCTGTTTTGCAACAACGAGCGTGTTAGGACTCAAGTGTCTTTATGCAAGATGGTGCACCCCCTCACATTGCTCGTCCAGTAAAGGCACTGCTTCGTATGCATTTCGGTGATAACAGGACAATTTCTAGGCATTTTCCTACAGCTTGGCCCCCGCGATTGCCGGACCTAAATCCGTGTGACTTTTGGTTGTGGGGCTTCCTGAAAGATCGGGTCTATGGTGAAAGCATACGGACGGTGCCTGAATTAAAGGACAGCATAAGGCGCCATATTCATGCTATGGATAGGAAAACCCTTCATGCAACTGTGGCTCATGCTATATCACGTTTTGAACACGTGATTGACGCAGATGGAATGCACATTGAACAAATTCTGGAAATAAAACCAATTTTGTGACACAGTCTCCGTCTTATTTGATTCATGCGCCCTTTTCCACCCTGGAGGTAGATTTTTGAACTAATTTTTTTATTGCATAATCCTACTCCCCATGGTCTATATAATTTACACTCCAAGTTTCATCGAAATCCGATGTGTAGAACGGTCACTAGAGGGGTCTAAACAGGGTAACTTTAATTATAACCACCCTGTATTAGTGAGAATCACAAGACATCTTATGTTTTTAATTAAAATGAGACATTTATTAGTGTTAAGTGTCTAATGCAGTTCTTGATTTTAAATGATTACGGTAAGTATTAGACTCTATATTTAATTCAAAAACCATGCACACATTACACGCATTTCACCTCCACAGTAAGAATCATTTCGGCATCAAAATGATGAAAAGTTTAATACTAAATGTTGCCAACACCAATAGACCGATTTGAACCGTTCGCTACTTGACAGAAGCCCAGAAGGTCGAAAGAGGCCGCACAAAATCATTTTTCTTCATGCTCAATGCTCCTATGCATAGAACAAAACGGGTTCGCAGCACACTGGAAGCTGGGAAGTTCTACACCATGCGGCATATTCACTAGACTTTGCTCTTTCCGATTAAAACTTGTTGTATTGATGGATCACGCACTTCTGAGCAGCGCGGCGATTTTCACGAAGATGTGAAAAAAATGCTCTTTGCACGGTTCACAGCAAGAGAGGGAGATTTTTACATGCGTAGTAATCACGGATTGACCAAAAGGTGAAGGAAATGTAGAAAAAAAAAAAAAAAAAAAAATGTAGAATTTTTACCCTCTTCCGAGTTTAGCATGTTTCTTTAGAAAAACAGTTCACATTTCATACTGGTACATCTGGTATCAATGTATAATGCAACCTGTTGTAATTCTACACAGTTGAGCCCGCTTATTGGAATATGGTTAAAGGAATATCCCGTTTAATGCAATGAACTTTCAAAACATCAAATCGCTGAAACTAGTTATTTTAATCCCTGTTAATAGAATATTCCGCTTATTAGAATATATTTTCATGGCAAATTGTCTATTACATTAAACGAGTTCGACTGTATTGTGTGCACGTTGCATTTTTGATTTTGAACGTTAAATATAAATATATTTAAATTAGATGTTTGGGCTGCTGGGAAGGATTTCTAAGCCTCAAAATGATGTCCATTATAGTTTTTTTTTGAGGTCATTTATCCTTCCCTGAAAAACATGATATATTGTTAAATATCCTTATAAAATCATAAAGCGGTAAAATTTATTACTAAATTTCTGAGCTACAGTTGTCAGAGCTTTTCATCGCTTTGGATTTCCTTTTTCACAAAATAGCTAAGTTCTTCAGTTATTATTAATAGAATGCATTTATATTATAATCTGACAATAGAAAGTAATAAATTAAGATTTACTACCAATGTCACGTTCCTATTGTTTTCAGAAAATGGAAAGTAATTTATCATATTTGACGAACTGAGCCATACATTCAATTTGGTAAATGTACAGCAGTGAAACTTATTACGTAAGACGTGTTCCTATGTTGCCTAAATGAATGCTGCTACATGAGGTAATTATTTCAGTCCCTAGAGGGAAAACTAAAATATAGATTGGTCCATAACGCCAATATTAGCTGCCTCTCTAATTTGAATAATGCATCTTCAGAACGGATGTTTGCTAATTCAACAAATGCAGCTGCAGCAGCAAATTTCGGAACCTATTGTTAAGAGTCTGAATGGATAGATAATGTGTAGTATGAGTTAAAGTAAATACGGTATGACAACATTCTTAATGGGTTTATTTTGGATGTATGATTGCAATCAGTTCATCCATTCAACTTCAGAAATGTACTTCATTTTAAAAGAACATCTTTCTTGGAGTCCATATTGTAAAGAAATGCATTTTAAAGCTTGGAAATAGATTTTTGAGCGATAAGTTACGTTTAGTGATTATTTTATGTTGTCTTTTGGGGAAAAGATTTAAATTGCTCTCACGTAAACTATTAGGGGAAGTTAGTTAGCATTGATGAACACCAAGCTCAATTTTCTGATTTAAACTAGTATAATACCAGCATTGATTATATAACTGCTACTATTTTGTTAAAAGGAAAATAGTAGCAGAAAGGTCTTTAGAAGTTTATGCTTTAAGCAGTAATGACCGGTGATTTGGAACATAGATGGAGATTAATTTTTTGTCCTAAACACGTACAGTTATTTTTTCTTTAAATTCAGCTTTATTTTGTAATGACACGTAGGAGAATTCCGCTTACTAAGAAAAACCATGAAAACTAGTCAAATTTACACGCAAAGTACGAAAAATATTTTTTTAACTAAGTCTTCCTACAAAGCCTAAAGAACAACATAGATGGAGATTAATTTTTTTTCTAAGCATGTACAGCTATTTTTTCTTTAAATTCAGCTTTATTTTGTAATGACACATAGGGGAAAGTAGGGGAATTCCGCTTACTAAGAAAAATCATGAAAACTAGTCAAATTTACACTCAAAGTACGAAAAATATTTTTCTAACTAAGTCTTCCTACAAAGCCTAAAGAACCGTTTCCTATCGCAATCAGTCAAATCGTTTAATTTGCGCAAAGTTTCAAGAACTTTCTTTCTCTCTTATTTCACTATCGCATTGATGGAGCGCTAATGCCCGACATGGTTGGATAATTGCATTCAAAATTCGGGTAAAACATTTGTGTGCAACATAAGTCATACATGCGAACACTTACTTCAATGCGTTTGGCTTTATGCGACCACCTTTTACATAGGGCAACCAAATACACTGTATACAGCGAAATCACATTTGAACATGTGTCTAAAATTCTCCGCAAAAGCAGCAGATTTCAATCTTTATGCCCTATTTGGTTGAATAAAATCATTTGGATCATTATTATCATCATTAGACGGCTAAACTCAATTGGTTTCCAATCACTTATTTGGTGTCATATATTCACCTGCTTACGTGTGTGCCATTATCCTTCAGCACTATGTTGGACTTAAATGTATCATAATTGGCGTAACAAAGTACATCAATAATATAAATTAAAGCAAAAATGTAGAGTTGAACTTATATATTTAATATCTGCATCGAATAAATTAACATTTGAGGCAGTGAGGATGTAAGTGGCAAAATTAAAAATTTGGAGATAACCAGTACACATGGTAGGTAAACCTCTCCTCTGTCTTTGGGCAAGAGATGATACTAGTAGCTCTGGTAGTTGTTGTTATGCAGCATGGTTTAGAAAAAAATTTCAATTGAAGCCTACCTAGGATGTTATCTTTAAACGCGTTTTACTCAAAACTTGAAAACTTACATCCCTTTGCTTCTCACTGCCTCATTTGAAAATATGAGTGTACACTTACTTGCACGTTGGATGTTATAGAACTTTGTAACAAAACAACTGCAAACTAATTACTTGAGGTCACAAAAACACGACAATGACTATATCTTTAATCCAAATTTACAATGATGTTTCCTATACGAAAGTACCAATTGCGAGTTTTTAATTCTATTCTATTTAGAAATATTTGGGTGAACGGGATTGCTCGCTGAGCATCATTACTCTACTTTGCACTGCCTGTTACCTTAAAGTTAATAAAGCTTTCAAAGAGTCATACTCACAAATACTTCCGTGCAAATTACAAATCGTTGGTAACGACAAAATTTTGTTTTTGACTTCCTTCGTTTTGTTCCAACAGTTGAAATATGGTCATTTTGTTTTTGATGGTAAGCATTACCGGGATCCCAAAGTAGCGTGAACAAACGGCATTCTATTGCTTTGTTAAACATTGAGTTTAGGTATGTCTCTTTATATGCTTCAATGATTTTAATAAAAGATGGCGATGCAAGTTAATACTGAATAAAAAAAACTTTGTGCCTGAGAAAAATGTCATCTATTTCTTGCAGCAAGCTACCACTTCTTACTACTAACAGCATGATCTTAAATGGATATTTCAACTCCAATATAACTTTTAACAGTACAACTGATAACAAGTCTATTATTATTTGCATCAGTTTTTGTATTATCAATTAAACATTTCAATTACATGATTTCGAATAACTCTACACTTCTAAACTTGAAGTCAGAAAGTAAAGAAACTTAACATAGAAAATAGTTTTTCCTCTTGTATTCCAAGAGAACTTGCATGAACCCTGTTTTAAATGTGTTTGGTGAAAAGTAGAGTACTATTGTTTTGAATGAATTTCTCTCTTGTTTGTGAATGAACTCAAAATAAAAAATAAATAAATAAATAAAAATAAAAAAAGCCTAAATATCCTAAGCTCTGATACATGAACCACATTACTTCTCCCTTTCTTCCACACTACTCGCATCCCTAGTTTAATGCATGCTCACATGAAATAAGACTAAGAACAACAGAGAGACTGAAATAAGCTAAAACCAAACATAGCAACGGCTATTATGTAATGTTAGCATTATCTAATTGAAGAACATTTATCATACACTGGCAACTATCTATGAATAACTCAGAATAAAACGGATGTTGCATCCTATTTTCTTTCATTTGTCTGTCTTTTTTAGTTCTTTGGATTAGTTTATTTCCGAAAAATAAAAAGCGGAAAAAAAAAACAATCATAAGAGTTGTTGCTCAACGTGACTGCAGAAACAAGGATTTAACCACCTCCCAGTTTCATCTAAACTGCTGAGTGTCACATAACATCACTTCTTCTCAAAGCATTAAATTGAAAATTCTACTTGACAAAATAAACCCATAAAAATCTTCGCGATAATACGAAATTTGAAGCACGTCACAGTCATCTGGTGATTCTCAGAACTGAACATAAATAATGCATCTTCATCGGATTATTCTCGATCAGATTTTATACATTTTTGCAACACCTTTCTCATTTCACTTGTCATGATATAATGCGAGAACAACAACGAGCAATGTCTTTTCAGAACTTAAATGTTTTGTTTCGACACGTTCGTTGCGAAACAATGCTTGGAGTATATGAAATCATAAAAAAATACAACTGTTGGACTTAACTGGAGATTTTCTGTCTTTCAAAATAAATGTAACAGTAAACTCGTGTTTCATTTATCTCTTCAAAACGAATAAACATGTATGTTTACAGGCCCGTATTTGCAAAAGTATCGTTCTGCGCTCCGACACAGAGCGGCAAGCTTTAGAAAGAGGTTTTTGACTTTTTTAAGGACTCGCAATAATGAGGTATTATTAACTATGTTTAAACCATTGCTGGAGAAGCTTCTTCTCCCGAGAACCCTCTCATAACATTTTATACATATCTCCGAACATATTATTTGTGTCCACTTTTTTGTGGTAACATTATTAGGATTATTAAAAAAAAAAAAAAAAAAAACAGAGTCGAAGGGGAAAATAATCTTAAAATCCACGCTTTTCAACTAGGTGGATAATAAAAAAGGAATTTCTTTAAACATTTTTTTGTTGTTGTTATTTTACATTATTTTAATAAAGAAAACATTACATTGATTTTCACGAAGAAAAAACGTCTTATGACCAGTGCTAGGCTGTTGGTGATAAATGCATTGTTTGCTTTTTTGGACCATGTTTTCTTTTATAGGGCATCATTTTTGATTTGAAAGTCATTTCCAAAATTTTGTTTTAGATTTTTTGAGCCATTTTAGGTCTTTTTTTTATTTTATAGGTTTTTTGTCTAATTTTGAGGGACGAATTTTTTGTTTTTCAAAAGCATTGTACTTGTTCAAAAATGTTAATTTTCATATTTTAAAGCGAACTTCGGGTTTTTAATTAATGAAAACGTAAAATTTTGAGCAGAAGAAATTTAAACCGGGGAAACTTGTTGTTTTAAATGAACTCCAATAACAGATATCAATGTTGAACGTAGTTGTTTAGCATTAGAGACATTGGTTTTGGGAAAAAAAGCTTTCTGCCGACTTTAGGAACAGCAAAACATCTTTAATGACACAAACCATTTTAATTTTTTTGAAGAATAAATGTAGAAATTTATAAATTTGAAATTACATCTTCACGCACTTATTTACATTTATTTATTTTTAATTAACATAATTATTTGGGTAACTTTTTAAAAATTTAACTTATAATACATGAGTACATATATTTACGTTTTATTTATAAATGTAAGTCACGTTTTCTAGTTAAAAAAAGTAAATAATAATTTTAAAAAAAAACACTGAAAACCTTTTTTCGTAAAATTACAAGCCCAGCTGCTGTAAATAACTTTAATATTTTAAAATAAACATGGCTAGTTCTTTCAAACAAATCCATAAATTAAATTACGAACAAACTTCTTTAAAGGAATTTATTTTATTAAATAGCAAGTTTATAATGTACTCCTTGGTCAAAAGTTAGCTCGTTCAAAAATTATCAGTATTATCAGGAAAAGTATGAAAGTGTGATAGTTTCCAATGTTTGATTTCTTTAACTATTTTATTGCTTTTTAATATGCATGATCGAAAATTTCCTCAGTAAACTCTTTGACTGAATTTTCCCTTTTCATAATTTACTGATCACCCAACAATCCACAAGAACACTAAGCGGTAACTGATTATCTCGATTATTTACCATTGCAGGTTCATTAAACTGAGTTGAAAGCATTTTATAGTTTTTGTTATGAAAAGTGAAAGTATTGTTTTTTTAGTCGTATTGGTAACTTCAACATTCAAACTTCAACATTCTTTACTTGGACACGTTTCTCTTTTGTTTCGAAAATTTCAGAACTAGATTGCGCATAACTGAGACAGTTGGACATAAACTGGTCAGAATAGTTCACTTCAAAAAATTTTGATATGGAATTATGGAATTCTAACTTTAAACATAAGTACTTTCGTGTACAATGTTTTCACAAACAACCAAAAAAAAAAAAAAAAAAAAAAAAAACCATATACATACAGATTTGTTGATTTTAGTTCACATTTTTATTTTTAGAGGAATTTGGTTTGATCATTGAGCTGGTTACAAATTTCGCAAATGTTAAGGAATAATATTCTGTATTCTACCATAATTCTGTTTTATCTGAACTCTAAAAACCCAACGAAAATTTTCTCTCAGAAAGGATCTCTGGGACAACACTGTGTTTTTACTTAACTAAGTTGCTTCCAGTGTTGAAAAATACCGAGACTTGAATTCGTAGGACCTCGGCCGGGACCGCTGTGAATCTTAGAGAGAAGGGGAATTTTTTTTTTTTAAATATACGGCACATCCGGGAATATAAATGTAAACAAGTATATCATTTTCTTTCTCTTTGGTGTTAGTTACAATGAGCAGGTTGACATTATAAATTGTAATAGACTGACAGATACTTCGATCGAACATGAGTTGCTTGCAAATTAAAAAAAAATAGCAATTTTGCAAAATTATATTCCATTCGTATATTTTAAAAGACTTTCATTTACTTCAAATGAAGACGTATTCTGATATAAACGCTGCCACATCCTTTACGTTCTTAAATGCGAATACATCATTTACGATTTCATTGAAGTATAAAATTAAAGAAATAGCGTATCCTTATACGTTAAAACTAAAAAGAGGAGGGTGTCTAATCATTTTATGCTCTAATCATTTTGTCTTAAAGAAAAATATTTTTTCAAAGCTAAGACAACGAAAAAAATGGTAATAAAAAACTAAATCCAAATCAAAATGTTAAAAAATACAAATTATAATGAACACTTACGGCATGAAAAAAATAAAGTGGAATGAGCGATAATTTTTGCAAAATTTGGCCGATATGCAAATTAAAGAACACTAGAAATCCACATAGTGCTATACTGGACGAAAGAAATTTCCCATCGCTTAGCGCTAGTAAAGATGGCGTTTAATCGGTTTGGCCGAGGCCCACAAGATTTTCCCCCCTTTCCAAGATTCGCGGCGATACCGCCTGGGCTCCAGTAATTATTTTGAGTTATATGTAAATTTCAACATTTTAGGCAAATTTCAGCCTATTTACAACTTGCCAAAATGAGACTGGAGGTTTATAGAACTCCTTTACTTTTTAAATAAATATGTTTGCTAAATCTTCAAAAAACAGGGGTTTAAGAGTAAGGATAGGTGACAAGGAAATTTACGACGTAGTATGAGGTTACTAAAATGTAACACAATAAGAACATGTTACTTTCAGAGATTTTTTAAACATTAAATTGCTTCAGGCTTTTTCATACATTGAAGCAACAAAACTATGTTTGTATTTTGGGTTTCATTTTCTGAATATCATATGCACATTTTCCTTTTATTTATCTTTTTTTTAAAAAAGAAAATTACTTTGAATGCGTATATGTAAAAATGGATCATAAAAATTCGCTTTTTGTTCAGAACCGAAAAATTCTACGCCCAAAATATTTTACAAGAAGATTTTATTCTAATGTATTCGTTACTTTTACAGAGAAAATGAAAAAAAAAAAAAAAAAATGTGAAAATAGGAAGGAAAGCTTTCGAGGAGATTAGTTTTTTCCCTTTTGGAGGAAGAACCACGAAAATGACAAATTTGAATCTTATTTTCTACTTTCACTAGAAAATGGGATTTTCCTGTCATTTTTCGCATTCACTTTGGTATCCAATGCATCAAAAACTTGATGGGTTGAGAATAAAACGATGGAGATAAAACATTAAAAAAATCGCTAAATGGTTGCGTGTATCTTTTTTTTTAAAGCATACTTTCAAAAAAAAAAAAATTTATAAATTTAAAAATAGCCTTTTATAAAATATTGGATGATGTCGATAGTGGTAAAATGTCTATGTTAACCACAAAAAGTGTCATCTGAACATTGGCATAATTAGATCCAGACTAAAACTGGAAACTCGGAAGAGTCAGGAGAAGTTTTAGGTACCAAACAAATTATTTATCACAGTTTATAGGAAAATTCTCAGAGTAACAGGGCTTCTGTATAATTCTTGTTATGAAAGAACTAGTCGTCATGGAGTTATTTTAGTAGACTGACTGAAGCAGATGAAAATATAAGTTGAAATACAAATGTGACGACCAGCAAGAGGTTTGGGCCCAGCTAGGCTGGCCCTAAGTCAATTTATTAGTCCCCGGATACAAAAGGAGGGTCATGGGGGTCATGACGCCCCCTAAACCGTTGACAACAGTATCCGTCCACATTATTTTCAAACAGTTTGTGCATGAAATATAAGCGATTACAGTATATTTTCAATTCATTAATTATTCTTGAAAGTAAATATTTGAACTACTACTTCTTTTCATTGCTTATGAAATTAACTTGCAACGTTTATCCCCGATTAGGTGCTTTATTCCTGGCCAATTCGGTGTTTTTTATTGACCCCCAAGCAGTTTTAGAAATTTTTCTTACCCAAAACCAGACTTTCAGCAAGAATGGTAGCACCACTCCCAAGAGTCCAGATTTGTCAGATTACCAATTCGTCAGAATAAAAATTGTTTATGAATACAGTGCTTTCTTCTACGTAAGTGGAATACAGAGGAAATTAAAATGAGAAGCTGTTAAAATGAAACAAACAATGATAAAAAATGCATTTTAAATGTCAATTACACTGCTGAATATAAAGTAATTTTCAATAAATAAATAGATTTCTGCGCCGAAAACGGAAGCACGTTTGAGCAATTAGATTTCATTTTTGTTTTCAGAAACCACCAAAATAAAAATTTCTCTTGCAATGATTAAATTATGCAAGCGAAAGAGTTTTAGCAGTTTGTCCATTTTACAAAAATTCTTTTCATGAAATATTTGTGCATACCTCTTATTTTTTTCGAGGAAATTTTATTTCGATTTATCATTTATAATTTTTTCCGCTTTGCTACGCGCAGAAAATAATGAGAAAATTTCTTCTTTTCTCAAAAGCTTCACTTTTATAAAACTCAGTTCGGTTTTTGATTTAAGAACCTTTCTCTATGCTTGGGAAGCATTTTGGAATTCTTCGTCTTTCTAAAAGTGAAGCTAAAAGGATTGAATAAGCCGAGAATCTGCCTTTAAAAAGATGAAGCACGCAACATTTTTTTCTTTTCAGGATCACAAAAAAAGCATCTCCTTTTGCTGCAAGATTATGCTAACAGTAAATAGATATTTGCAAAACAAAAAAAAAAAAAAAAAAAGAATACCAAAACATATTATTGGCTCGGTTTAAATTTGAAATACGTCAAGACAAGGTGCATAAATCGGCGTAAATAATGTTTGTGATGTCAAAGCTTAAAAAAACAAATGAAATGTTTATGATATGGTATAAGGGTTTTTACAAAATGAATGCTAGCATATTTGAAGTAAAATAAAATGCAACATGTGCCCGACTTTCACAAAGACGAATCCAGCTTCCCGTTTTGGAGAAAAAAATTGTTAAAAATGAAGCGATTTCAGACTCAAAATTGATGTTAAGAAGGATCCATGACCCTCATGACCCAACCCATTTTTCCGTGCTTGCCTTCAGCAAATGGACATTTTAAATCATAAAAAAGTTCGGTATTTTACTCCACTATTACCCTACTCCACTGCCACTGCCACGCTAAGTGCATAACTTGCATCTACATCTGATCTTAAAATGAGAGAGAGAGAGAGAGAGAGAGAGAGAGAGAGAGAAACTGCTATTTAGAGTTTTACTCCGCCATATGGATGCCTCACTTTCCAAATTGACTAACTTCATAAAACAAAAAAGTAGACAATAGTTATGTAGAAGATGGTGTTATCCATAGAAATAAATAGGCCCTCGTGTTACATTTTCTGCAATCACTTGGTCAGAAATGTACTGAACTAAAACTTTAATATGAATTCATGTGATAAGCTTTGATAAAGCACTATTAAAGCGTTGAGTTAATCTATTTGTTAATTGAGGCATCCACATATTTGATTCAGAATGCACTTTTTAAAATTTTTTAAACGTATTTCTTGTTCACAAATGATTATAAAACATTGCATATAGGTAAGATATGCTATAAAGAACCACCTGGTGACTGTAACTCAATTTTGATAAAAAGTGCCGATACGACTTTTGTGCTTAGTACGGCAGAACAGTGGTAGGAGCATCATGGGCGTTTATTACTCTATTTAGCTACATCTATTGTTCTGTCTCTCAGTTTAAATAGACACGATCATTTGTGAGACTGTACAAGTATTAACCAAACCACTCAGGTATTTTCTTATTATTTGAGTACCAGTTTAATCTAAACGGTGTAAGTATTGTTATCCACTAGTAGTGGGAAAATAACAAGACGCCTATAAAAACAGTCGTAATTGCTGCATTAACCTAGCAACCTTACAGCATGCTTTTTTTGTATAAAAGTAGAATCGTTAAACCAAGATTCTACTAGAAAACTGGTCTATTATCTATTGAAATCCAACATGCATTTGTCATCTCGCCTGACTTTCAAAATATCACCAGTATACAGAAAGTGATTTCTGTTGCATTGTGTGATTATATTAATGAATGAACTTTCATGCTCAATTTAATTTTCAAAAAATCAAAACATCGTTTATAACTGTAGCATTTGTCACATAACTATAAAAAACATTTTTTTGATAGATGTAATCACTTTTTTAACTTGAGAGAACTTTAACGGTTCTGCGTCAGATTTTGTGGAGAGTTGAAATGAAAGAAGTAAGTAATTCAGTTACTGAACACCCTTACCAAGGGGACAAACACATTTTTTAGTTTCTTGTTAGGATGTGCATAAAAGAAAATTACTACTGACAATTCATCAAAAAGAAAACTCTTGTTTTTTTTAATGGCAAACTTTCCATGAATTGAGATTTTCACTGAGAAATTCGCTGGTTGGACTACCCTAATAAAATCTCTATTTAATCCATCGATTGCTGTCTTCAATGCCTTTAACAATCGAGTACTCAATTCTCTCCGACAAGAAATGTAATGTTGAACAAAAATCAGAGCCAATCTTTTCGTCTGTTCGAATATTACTTCCGTTCCCTCGCTTTTTTAGATCTGACAAACAAATAATAAATTGGAATTGGTTTGGTTTTCTTTAACTTGTAGCATTTAATGACTCAGGATCTTCAACAGGATAAGCTGCCTAAAATGTTTATTCTGTTCTCGACAACGTTAAGAAATGTTTTTCCCGAAGGTTTTTAAAGACTGTCCGTCGCATACTTACGAAACTGAGTAGCAGAAAACCAGGCCAACGTCTATCAGGCAACGCAATGAACTTTAAAAAATACGATAAATGATACAAATAAGGCCACCCGAAGGTTCATAGCTTAGTACATCGTTAATTAATGATTCAACTGCCTCCAAGTTTTGCACAATCATCGCGTTACCCATAAAAAAAAGGAAATAATTAGTCCATGTGAAAATGTTAGCTTCAACTATGTTTCCCATCAGTTTTAACAGAGAAAAGCGTTTTTGCCTTTCTTGGAACACGGGTCCCTAGAAGGCCACCTCTAAAAAAAATCACCCTCCCTCCTCAAAAAAAAAAAAAAAAAAAAAAAAAAAAAGAAAGAAAAAAAAATACTCTCGAACTAAAAACAAAAAATGGAAAATTCTAAATTTTGAATTAAAAAAGAATTTGAACCACATTTCATAAGTACAAAATATTATTGAATATTCCACGTTCACGTCAATTGAAAAGACAAAAATATATCATCACATTGGAGACACTGATAGGTCGTTATTTACTATTTTTAAAAAAAAATTTAGAACAGTTAACAATTTTTTTTATGCTCGTAAACTGCAGTATACTATAAGGAAACAAAATTTACTTTAAAATAAAAAACCACCTTTGCCTGTTGATAACAAACTGCTTATTAAAAACCTTTTATCACCAGTTAGGTTTACTGATGGCGATAAAATCACGATTCTATAAATTTTTGCTCCATACATCAAAGATCGGGGTTTTTTTTTTTTTTTTTTTTTTTTTTTTTTGTGTTCATCGCCTTATTTGGTACACCCATCTTATGTCACAACCCCCCCACTTCATCGTATCCAGAGCAGCCATGACTATGCTAGATTTGAAACTCAGGACCATTTAGTTCCGAGACAACTGCGTTATTGCTGGCACAAAGTTGGGCCTTTGAGGAAGAAAACCATTTATGAACATAATGCGTAAAAATTGATTTTTAAAAAAAAATTGTAATAAGAACTTATAACATTGTTTCAATTTATTTTTCAAAGGTGCGTAAAAGGACATCCTCATATATATAATAGCGAATTCACTGATCGAGTAACGCTCCCGACGTCACCAACAATGAAACTCGATTGACAATATTTTTTGCTAATGTTTAACATTCAGGGAAGTGCTTCGTTTAGACAAGGCTGAATTGGATCCTGTAACTTAACTGTTTTACTAGTAAGACTGTGTCATTTCAGGGGAATGAAGAAACGAAAAAGTGGTCAACAATGAACGCTATCTACTGGAGTTTAGGGTTCATCCACTGATGTTAGGGTTCAAATTTCAACCATCAAAATATCACCAAACATGCAAATCCCTCGTTCAAATGTAGAAGCAATTTTCATCCGTCATACCTTGACGGGCGATTTTCTAGTTTAAATAATAAATGGTAAACGTTAAGAAAAATAAGTTAATATCTCTACATTGATATCTACACATGCATGTAACTGTCTAGCTATATATCTTTATATACCCATTTTTGTTTAACTATGCTAATAGAATTAACGAAATAAAAATTAAAAAAAAAAGCTAAAAACATAACTTTGACAAATAACTCCAACCCAGACATTCTTTTTTTTCTCTTTTATTCGGTATTCCAGAACTTTATATGCAACTGCTTTGCATTGCTACTATTTAAATACCATAGTTTTGTAGTAAACATAACACACACAAAAACAAAAAGAAAGAAAGAAAATGATAGGAGCAGATTGCAAAGCAATTTCCTTCGAAAAGATTATTTCTTCCTCTTCCTACAGTGCCTTGGGAATAACAATTTCCTTCATTTCTGTATGCACATCTGTTAAACGTTCCTATAAAGTGAAAATTTTATCTCTATCTTCACAACGTTTCTAAAGACTTTTTTTTCTTGCTTACTCTTCTCATGTTTTGAAATTGTTGAGTAAAAGTAGAATTTTCAAAGTTGTAACGCAACCTGATTTTCTAAATACATGGCTGCATTAAATAAATAAATACCTTTGTGAAAAAAAGGAAAATAATAAATAACAATGTTAAATAGCACAATGCAATTTACTGAAGACACGCGTTTCAGCATTACAAGGAACATCTTTTTCAATGCAAAAAGAAATGAGCTTATGGATGAAAAGACATTCGAGAGACAAAAGCCAACACGTGTCTGCAGTAATCTGTAATTTGGGCTATTTGACGTTGTTATTTCTTATTTTACATGGCTGCTTGCTTATAATCTTAGTTAGTCACAAGATATTTTTTTTCCTAAAAAAAATATTTTTTCAAATGAATCCATATGTGTTATTGTCAAAACTCGAACACTATGCCGAGCACTCCTCGGTACAGTTCTGACAAAAATTTGAAGAAAATTTTATTGTTCCTACTATAAATTATTGATGATTTTTCACTGCAAAATTGAAAAATATATATAAAATACAAACACCTTTCGTTTGTTAGCATATTTTTCTTCGTGATTCAAACCTAAAGAGCACTAGTAATTCTAATATTTCTAAAAGCTTTGTAAATTTTTAGAACATGTAAATAGTAGCGTGGTATGGTACCTGCTTGGATGTTCTGTAATAAGATGAATCCCTGATTACCGCTTTTAGTTACTTTTTTTTGCAATATGGCATAATTCTAATAAAAATAATGAGGCTCAATTTAATTTTCATTCTTATATAAGAAAAATTAAAGTTTGTTACGGACAAGATCGGGTATTTTTCAGCAAAAATGTGAGTTTAGCTGCATTATATCTATCACCTACAGACATTATTAATGAACATGACTAGTTACATGTGATTACATCACAATGAATCACTTTTAGCTACAACTTATTCCGAATTGGGCTTAACAACGAATATTTCTCCAGAATTAGTTGTTAAACATGGATGTTTAGTAATATTAATTCGAAAATAACATCTAAAGTCGATAATTATTCAAAGGGAATTGTTTTCTTTGTTTCAGGGTTTTTTCCCCCTCCACGTCAATAAAAATGGGCCATGTCACGAAAACAGTTGTCAATAAATAAATAAATAAATATAATAATAATAATATGTTCAAGGCTTGAAAAACTGATTTGTTACCGAACTGATTATTTTCAGCTTAAGAAATGTATCTTTAAACTGAAATTATGATCACGTTACGTTTTGGGCAAAAGTAAAACGGTTGACATCATGCTAAAATGCTAAACAGCTCATTTGATACCCAGCGAACAGTCATTCGAAGGCCAGTCAAAAAGTATTACACATTATCATCGCTTGTTTCAACTTCCGATGAGTTGTTAATGCAAATAAAATAATGTTTCTTTTTTTTGGTACATTTGTCATGAGACCAGTTTTAAAGTGTCATCCATTGTACCCAGTCCTCTACGGGTTTAGAAACTTTGTATTGCTCCAAGCAAACTTGACGTATTTAATCAATTTTTATCATCTTTACAGCTATCCGAATCTTTCTTCTTCAATTTTTTTTTAATGAAGTTGGTGTAGTTTTTTGTGCACTTTTCGTTTACAGTTTAAAATTTGCTTTTTTTTCTTCAATTTGTTTCGAGCGTTCTCTTGCTTTTTGTTCTGCTCAAATTTTCTCTTGAAGTGCGATTGCTAGAATAACAGGTTTTAAAACATTTACGAGCGGAGTGCTTGCACTTTCGATTTCCAGCTTTAGGTAGCCGTCTTTTTTCTCTAAAACGTACCGCTGTTACAATGCTAATGTCAACTGTCATAGGCTCCATTAATTCAATGAGATTTCCCACTTCTGAAGATTGCTCTGCATTCTTACTACCATTGACTAAATTTATTGATGAAGTGCTGGATTTGATAACTGCTTCATATTTATTATTTTCACTATCATTTAGGTCATCAAAGGTCTCATCTCTAATGGATAACGGACCGGGGCAAGTAGTAACACTGTCACAACGTGCCTCCTTGATTTTGTCACAACTAGTCCCGTGTTACGCCATTTTGAACTTTACTGAATAGTTTCCGAAATAGTATTATGATTAACAGATGAAATGCATAGAATAACAGCTTGAAGCATATGTATTTAAATAATGTTAGGAAAGTTTTCACACCTCCGTGTCCTTAGCGGCAATGACAATTCCAACGCAGGTCACAAAATTTACTTTTGCTTTAGAAAATACATATTTTTTATCTAGAAAGCAATCCAACGCGATACTTCCAAACTTTCACAAGACACTGAGACCATCAACCTGCTCCCTCACATGACACGACAGGTGTTGAAACCTATTGGGTCAGTCAGGAGGCTCGATGGCATAACCTGCCCCTGGCACAACTAACCCCGGTCTCCCCAACTTTTGAAACACTGGTACGAAAGTAACTCAACTCAACTCAGCGCATATTATCCCTATTACCCTAGAAAAGAGGTGAACATTGTCAGGGTTCTAGTTCAACTTTTCAGAGTTATGCTACACTCGTGTACAAGTGAAAAAATAATTACCTGAGAACATAAATGACTCGATTTCTGCATTTTAAATGGCAAAAATGGCAATACGTTTAGGAATAAGTAAATGGAAAA